>NC_069739.1:9812263-9940400 GCF_027358585.1 Pangasianodon hypophthalmus
AGCTGAGTTAGCAGTGCTTGTGTCCAAAGTTGCTGCAAGTCTGAGAGTCTCAACAATATTGCGACGGTTTATTGCAATCAACTTGATGTATGTATTTGTACATGTGCCCCAGAAGAGGTCTCTGAGAAGTGTGGGTCAGTGAGCTTGTAGTTGTACAACTGGAGTCTCTGAGGACGTCTGATCTGGCGACAGCACTGTGGCTGTGATGTCTGCATGATTTTATTTTTCACTGCATGCAGCACTGGAGGTGCCCTCTGACCTCAGATGATTCAAAAACTCAGGAAATGGAAAGTGTTGTTAGAGGCCAAAAAGAAGAATAAAGTGTTTGAGTGCGGCAATATACATAGATTCTTTCTCAAAGAAGGAAAAAGCTCCAATGTGTCATCTTCTTAAGTACTCAGCAGCTTTATAGCCCTTGTAGTGTAAAGTGTTGGTAGTTTTTTTGTATTTATGTATTTCAATATTTCTCTCAGTTTCTATCTCACTCTCTTGCATTTTTCCTCTTTTAACAGTGATAAATGCTGCCATCATTAGTACAAAACATTACAGCTCTGAAATATCCTGGGGCTGTGTACAAGAGATGGATGTCTGCAGAATTGTGGAGAAAGACAGTTAGGAAGGGCTCCTGGTATCCTTAGGCAAAAAAAGTCTTCAGTGTGACATACATTACACCATTTGAAGATGGATCATTATTTGCAGCCGGTTTATTCTGAGTTCAAAACAGCGCGAGCGCTGTGACGCGTTAAATTCACGTATGATGCTTTGAATCCAAGCTGATCGACTGTACAATGAATTAGCAGGAGCTGATTTTCAAAATACTAAAGAAAATGTAAAAGTTTAATAGCTAGACCATTGTTTATTATTTCAAAAAAGTACCTCAACTGTCTGTATAAATTCCGGTGATGTTTACATTATCATAATAATCTACTTCATACTTTTTTTTTCAGTTTTCAAATAAATTGTGCTGTTGTATTGACTGAATAAATACAATTTAAGCATACAAATACAATTGATGAAGTTAACTATTCTTTCTGCTTAGTAGTTTGTCTTCTTCAATTCCACTGTTGATTTGGTTATAGTGCATATTTAGGGTTTATAAATGCAGTAGATAATATGACAATCTAGCCTATATTGCTTCAGTAGGAGGGGGAAATTGCATCCATCTTCAGCTAGAAAAATGACATCTTACCCCCCATTTTACTGTATAGAGTAGGCAAAAATGTGTTATCCCAAATAGTGGGTTAGTGTGTTACTGTAAATAAATTACTGAACAAGAAGAAGAAGAAGAGCTGGTCCAGATGACCTTTCATATTTTTTTAGTGTTGACCTTAGTTAAAGTTTAATTAATATGCACATTTAAGTAAATATATACAAGTAATGATAACAGGTTTTGTATAAATAAAAAGGTTAGACATTTTATTTGTTTCAAGTGCTTTTTATTTATTCTGAAATGTGGAGGGAAGGAGGCCAGGGGGCCTCCAATATAAATTTTGCCTAGGGCCTCCAAATGTCTAGAACCGGCCCTGGGAATGCTTTATTCTTGTGAGGAGTATAAACAGGGATGGCTGGTGTAAATGCTTCAGCCTGTTCTCTCTTTCTTTCAAGGGAAAAAAACACAGTGCGTTCAGAAAGTATTCACATTTTAATGCGCTACAGATTTAAAATAATACATTTCTTTTCCTCATTAATCTGCACACAATAATCCATAATGACAAAACAGAAACCATGTTTTTAGCAACTTTTTTTTGCTAATTTATTTCTCATCAGAGTGTATATCATTATGTATGAAATCATTATGTATGAAATCGCTTACACAAACATTTTTACAGTCTGACTTGAAAAGTTAATGAACAGTGATGTTTTGGCTCTGACGTGCCATCTAGTGGGTGTCACTCTGAATCCCCACGATATAAGTAAAGTACACAGTCGAGTATTTGAACTCGCATCACTGCTGCTTCAGCATGCACATGCAAAGTCATGTATCAGTATAAACCAGGACTTGTGCAACATCTTATTAGTAGCGTTAGAAAAGCTAGGCTGACATACAGAGGCTATCTTATTATCTTAACATTTTCAACGAAACCTTATAGAGAATAATTAGCTAACCTGTCAGCTTTTAATCTCATTATGTAGATCGAGATGCTCAGCAACATGTTTTGCTTAGTCATATTTAAAATGCTCACAAAATGATAGTTGATGTATTTCCTTTTGAAAGAGTTAGAAGGGAGTTTGTGGAAGGCCATGGCCAATTTCCACAACAGGAAATAGCATTGTACACATTACACCAAATCTAAACAAACCCAACAGTGACTTCGCTCAGCTGTATAGAGCTTCTTCCTAACATTTTTCCCATATATAAAAACCTACATAATCTCCATAACTTGCTAACTACCTGCTACTGTATAGCAATACCTGCAGTTTGTTTGTGGGGCAGGACACGTGTGGATGCAAACTATAC
Source organism: Pangasianodon hypophthalmus (assembly GCF_027358585.1). NCBI lineage: Eukaryota > Metazoa > Chordata > Actinopteri > Siluriformes > Pangasiidae > Pangasianodon > Pangasianodon hypophthalmus. The sequence continues at coordinate 9,814,722 of NC_069739.1, forward strand.
CATACAAGTCATCAAATTTTTTTCCCACTGTTTTCCTGAAAATTATGAACTGTTTAGCTGAATAGCTATTTTGACTTTTCTTTTGTAAATTTTATAAATACTGTCATATATGGATTACGTGGATGCTTTATATGGAACAATTATTAGGTGAGAAAATTTTTTGCCCTTTTGTGAAACATAATATGTATTATATTTCTAAGTAAACCCACTGCTAATCCAACAGAAGATAATAACTGAGGTCCTGGAAATACATCACAAGAAAGCTTGCACACTCTCCCACTGCAGTATTATAATTGCTTAAAATAATTACAGGTAAGCCTAATAATCCCTATTATTAAACCAACATAACTAATGAAACACAAGACCTTTGTTGCTAGAAGCCATTATCTGTGGAATGTGCCCTTGTACATGCTTTCTTCTTAAAGGCATTATGTAAGAGTGAGCAGATTAAAGAAAGACAGGAATGCCATAGGTTAGGACATGCAGCTCGTGAGGTATTCAATATGGTCACAAACAGCAGTTTGTTTTAGTTTGCATTATTTTTGTATAACAGCACAAGTAGTTCTGACTGTAACATGAACGTTAATATTGATGTGCTTGTTCTAATGCGTTATCGTTTCTATTGTAACAGCTCATATATAGGGATTTGTACGACAGGTGCTCCACATAATTTAAGACTAATAATAAATGGATTTAAAAAAGCGTTTTTGTTTAACAAAGTAATTTTTTAAAAAGAGGTTGTAAGCACCATCGTTCTCAGTACTCAGCTTTCACACCATGCTGCATCATCCCCCAACATTCAACTTGGAATTCCATCCACCTTTGCTCAAGCTGTCTGACAAACATCTGAAGTCACAACAATATGATGGCGCACACACACAGTCAATAGCAAATTTCCTCTTTGCATTATTTTCTACTTGATATAGCTTTTGTGTTGTGAAAAGTGTTTTACCTGCTTTGCAAGTTTAGATTTATAATATAACTCCACCCAGTTTTACTAAAGACCCATGTGACAGATAATTTTTTTACGAGCAAAGATAAAACAAACAATGACGTTTCTCATCACTCATCTCAGAAATAATTCATGTAGATCTTCTTACCCACTGTAAGATTTGATGTTTTCTGCATGCTGAGATGCTTTTCTGCTCACCACGGTTGTAAGGGTCATTATTTGAGTTACTATAGCTTTCCTGGCAGCTCGAACCAGTCTGGCCATTTTCCTCTCTTATCAACAAGGCTTTTCCACCCACAGAACTGTCGCTCACTCAGTGTTTTTTGTTTTTCGCACCATACTGTGTAAACTCTAGAGACTGTTGTGTATGATATTCCCAGGAGCTCAGCAGTTTATGAAATACTCAAACCAGCCCTTATGTTACCAACATCCATGACACAAAGCCACAGAGATCACACTTTTTCTTCATTTTGATGTCTGATGTAAGCATTAACTGAAGCTCTTGACCTGTATCTGCATGATTTTGTGCAGTCCGCTGGTTGATTGGATAACTGTATAAATGAGCAGCTGTACAGGTATTCCTATTAAAGTGGAAGCTGAGTGTATATAGGATTCCTAACAAGCTGCCAGCAAAATAGTAGCTACATTTAAGAAATAAACCTTCATAATAATTAGTTTGATGACACTTTTATGTAATGTGTACAAAAAAGGGTAAACTAAATTCTGTAAAATATAACATATTTAAAGATTGACAACAGTTTAAAAAAACCTTTATCTAATCAGCTTCCAGAGTTTGTCATTGTTTATTTTTAAAACCATAAACCATTTCTAAAAAAATGAATATGATGTCATCATATTCCCCAGCCCTAGAAAGAACAATAAGCTTAGCTGGGGTTTTTTTTTAGGTTCAAACTTAAAACACTAGCGAAAAAAAAACAATCAGAAATCAGAAATGCAGCAGCCTATTGTGTTTACATATCTATAGTTTCACTGTCGAGCTACTGATAGATATTAGATATCAAAAACCCTTGTCACTGGAAGTTACTCAATAATATACTGCAGTTACTGAAAGTTATGCTTTAAGATAGCGTCTGAATAATGCAGAAACTTTAAGGGGTTAATGGAACAGCACCAGAAGACACAGAAGAGGGAAATTATAAATGAGCGGACTATTAGAAAGAGGAAAGAGAAAGAGAGAGACAGAGACAGAGAGTATATCACCACATACATTTGCAATTTATTTCCAGCTGTGGAAGTGATTGTACTTGCCTAAAAATAATTTAAAACAAAAATCGCCTGATTTACCAACATATAATTATTCAAGCCAGACTCCGTAAATAAAGCATGTAAAACATCTGGTGTTTAGCTCCTACATTAGGCATAATCACCAGCTAATAGATTTTCCCACACCCACCCAAGCTGCTCAATTCCTGGAATAATTTTTTAGAATGACGTGAGCGGATTTCTGTAATAACTCACCATTAAACTATTACATAATTATATAATTATACACTTGTACATACCCTACATACAGTTTAGTTCTAGTTGAATGCAGGAGTGGGTTATCATGTATTCACCACTTCAATAAAGCAATAGCACACAATAGTATATATACACCTTTAAATACATCTTGATCTTAATCACTCAATTCATAATGTGAAATATGGAAAATTTCTTGAATAAATGTAACAAAGGCAAAACTCTGCCATGTGTTTCAATCTTAATCTGATCTCTAAAGCCTAAAATAAGACTATTCACTAAAAGATTGCTGTGTTATGCATGTGAAAATTACTGCCTTCAGCAAAAAAGATCTCATATCCATTACTTTTAGTTTGTCAGAAACATTTTTATTACCACAGGCCTCTCTCAGTGCCCTCAAGGGCATGCAGTGGTAGACTGAAGGAGCAAGGAAAAACAGCCACCACTATTTTAAAGTAAGTATATAAATAAAAGCTTAAGCTAGGGAACAAAAGTATGTTTTAAGCTTCAATTAGAACAATTAGAACTCGACAAAAGCCTATGCCACCAGCAAGTATAGTCCTTCTTGTTATTAATTTTAATGCCTCAAATACCCTTAAAATATACTTCAAACAGGAAGGAAGCTATTGGGGGAAAATGTATATCAGACTTTTGACCTTGCTGTGACCTTGACCCTGCTTGGAACAATTCCAAAATCTAATCCATTCATCTGCTGCTTATAATGATCATTCTAAATAAATCCTAGAAACATTCATCCACTCCTTCTTGAGATATCACACTAAAGACAATCTTGAATGGATGGCATGAAGTTTATTACTGACCAACCAATGAGAGCACTGTATGTGGGAGTAGACATGTGAAAAAATATCTGAAATTACCAAAAAGTGCAAGTTATATCATGCTGTGGTATCATTGTCACTACTACAGACAAAACAGAGATAGTGTGTCCAAATGCAAACTTTTCATTTCCGTGTGACACACAGAATCAAAACAAAGGGTCATAGTCGATTTGTGCACTTTGAAGATGTAAAGATGAGATGAGTATCGAACATCAAAACTATCACATTGAAATTGAAAAAGATGGCTCAAAATGAAACCCATCATCTTCCAGAAAGTGGGATTATAAATTATTGTTATATACAGTCATTCAGAGAAAAAGCAAATGGTAAGCAAATGGTAGCAAATGTGCTGACAGGATCCTGAGCATTTGGTATAATCATATTGTGAATTTGAGTCCTAGGATGAGCATAAGATGGTGTTTAGGACTATCTTCCACCTATTTGTGTGAGAGGGCTGGGGCAAAATCTAGGAGAGAGTTGCTGAAGGTTCGTGTGTCCATGACTGAATGGAGCTCTGACAAGAAAGTCAGTTCAGCTGTATTTTTAAGTAAGTATGCCTGCATTAAAACTGGAACCTTATAATTTGTCCTTACCCCCCTTACAATAATTGGTGGCAGGGGGTTTGAAAGACATGCTTCAGCATATGAGCAAAGTTTTTACGGTGGGTATTACATGCAATGGGTGCGGCATTACAGCGTGGAGGACACCAATATCAAGTTCAAGTTTTAAACCTGCTGTTATCTTTTTTTCTTTTTTCTTTTTTTTTTTAACAAGTTTGGACATTTCATCATTATGGACAAAAAAGAGAACCATTTAGAAATATGAGTGAAGCAGATGCAGACCGTTATTTGCCTGTTAACATGCAATGTAGTGGTTTAGTGGACATTTCCCTCCTATCTTTATGCGGGATGAGAAAGAAGATTTTCTCTATTGATGAAGATACAGATGGTTCAAAGTGACAGTGGAGGCTAGCTCTGATTTTGATAACAACAGATTAGCTAAGCTCTTACCCACTTGGCTCAGGAGTACAGCTTTTAGTTACTGGAATAGTTTGCCCAGTGACGAAAGAATGACTTCAAACAGGTGAAAGAGAAAATGAAAGGTGTTTTTGGCCAAAGGGTTTACCTGTCCACATTTCAAAGTTATGTTAATGCCTACACATGATTGACTGCTGAAGCTCTCCAAGTTTTTACTGTGGAAATTAGCCATTTAGTGGCTAATTGATGAGAAAAATTCAGCCGTTTTTTATTGCTGGAATTGAACCTTACCTCCAGCTTCGCATACATGAACAAGGCATGGACACATTGGATGCTGCTCTTACTCTGGCTCTTCAAATTGAGCATATTACACACAACTGTGGTCTGGGTGAAACTTCAAAAGACTTTACCTGCTTCTCCCTGTACTCCTGCAACTACACCACTCCCTGCATTTCACTCAGCTACATCAGGGGACTTCATGAAACTGCAAAGGACCCTGGAGAGTCTGTTGGACAGAGTGGATCAGCTCCAGCTCGAGATCAGCAGGCAGAGGTATGCCAACAGACACAGTTCTTCATCGGACCATCATCGGCATAGCCCCACTCCAGATGGTGCACGAGGGCGCACATCTGAGCAGCGCAAGTATGACAGACACTCATATAATGACTGTGACTCCTACTATGACTGACATAGATCTTCATATAGAGACACTGTAGAGAGACACATTGTGAATCACGCAGACATGATGTCTATTGTGCTCAACGTCCCAGGAGTCCACATGAATATGTCACAAATTGAGACTCACTAGACCACTCATCCTGTACTGATTGTGGTCATTGTGACAGGTCACTTGCCCACTTGGCTACTCAACTGTCAGAGTCACTGTTCACCAAGCACTGGTCACGTGCACTTCCAATCTCTGCTATGTGCCTATCAGAACCAGGGAAACCACAAGCAGTTTATAATGAGGGCTAACTGCCAACTGCTAATGATGTCAGGCCTCCTAGTGACATTGCTGAGCACCATGTGATTTCAGATATTGATGTTATAACTCAGTATGTGCCACTGGTAATTGAGAACACATTAGTTCATACAAATGTAGATAGTGGTGCTGATGTTTCTGTTAAGTGAGGATTTCAGAATGTCTACTTCTACTTTATGTCAAAAAGCAGTTCATACCTCTAACATCTATTTCTAGGAATACTGTAGATTCAGTTGGTAGATTCAGCTCATTATCAGGTAATGTTACTTTGGGAAAGCATGCAGTGTCACATTCATTTCAAGTGATCTGAAACTGCATGTTCCCAAACTTGTGGATATTACCGTGTCCACAACCATGGTTGTTCCTGCTTTTTCAGAGTCACCCACAAATTAGGACCAAAGATGACATTCCAATTTCCCAGCAAGCATACAGGGCCTCCCCTGCTCTCAAGGCAGAAATTCACCATCAGTTAGAAAAACCCAAAGCACAAGATGTGGTAGAAGATAGTGATAGCCCATGGTTGAGTCCGGTAGTCATGGTATCGAAGATAGACAACATTTATATATTCTGCGTTGATTACCTTAAATTAAACTTGGTAACAATTACTGATACACACCCATTACCTCAGGTGGATGATAGACTTGATGCTTTACCAGGGTCTTCATATTTTTCTATCATGGGCATGTCCTCTGGTTATTAGAGTTAGACCCAAATGATGGACAGAAAACTGCCTTTACCAATGGCGATATCAATTTAAGGTTATGCCTTTGGGTCTTAAGAATAGTCCAGCTACGTTTCAAAGGCTTATGGAACCTGTCCTTAGAGGGCTGCATTGGACGAAGTGTGTTATTTATCTAGATAAATGGGGAAAGACTTCAATGATCATATAAAGAACCTCACAGACATTTTGACCAGGTCCAGAGAGGCTGGTCTCAAGCTTAAACCTAAAATATGTTTTGCAAAGCGTTGGTAAAGTACATGGCCCACATTGTCTCAAAGGAGGGTCTGGCCCTTGACCCCTAGCTCATAGTCAGCGAGTACGAGATTGGTCAACACTTAGGTCTTCCACTGAGGTATGAGCATTGCTTGGGTTATGTAGTTATTATAGGCGATTTTTTCCAAATTATGCCTTTAAAGCTCAACCCTTACACAGACCTACTCACAAGGAGGTCCCCTTTGCATGGACAGATGCCTGCACTGCAGCATTTCAGCAGCTGAAAGATGCTCTAACACCATCTCCTGTCATGGCATTTGCTAACTTTGACCAGCCATTCTCAATGAGTACAGATGCATCTAATACCCGCAATTGGTCCTGTTTTATCTCAAACTCAAAATGGCAAAGAAGGTGTTGTTGCGTATGCTAGACATGTACTATCTCCTACTGACTGGAAATGGTCTACATATGACAAAGAATTATGGGCAAAAGTTTGGCCATTCAGGCTTTTTCGTCACTACTTGTGTAACCCAGGCAGTTTTGTCATTACTTGAGTTTACAATAGTCACAGATCACAAACCTCTTTTTGGTCCCAGGAAACTGAATTTTGATATTGACTCCATGGGACATAGAGGTCGGTGGGCTACGGAACTAGATCCATATGAAGGCATGATTATACAGAAGGATGGCAAGAGTCATACTAAAATGGATGCTCTGTCTAGAATTCCTGTAGTTTCACTGAAGGCACAGGAACCCCTTACAAAGACAGTGTCTATTCAAGCAGAAGACCACCGTCATCTCTCAGACAGTTGTTTCTTCTGGTGTAAGCTACACAGGTAGTCTTTGCAGTCTCAACTTTGCTTGACTGAAAGAGATAATGGTGACACAATACTGAGTCTGGTGTGAACTTATTGCATGCCTCTTTGTGTAGTGATGGAAAAGACATTTCACTCTACCAGAAAACAGATCCAGTTCTCTCACAGGTGTATAGTTGGGTTCAAACCAAAACAGACCCAATCTTAGGCATGTTAAAGGGAATATGAGACAACTCTAGTGGCAGTTTCTACATATGGTGTTAAGTCCTGAAGTGCTTTGCCATACAGCTCGCATTGCCCCAGGTAAACTTGAAATTTACCAAGTAGTCATTCCTGATGCTCTCATTCAGGACACTTTGTATTATTTACATGGTGATCCCTGTGGTGGATACTATAGTGCTGAGTGCACACTCCAAAGAGCCCAGAGTTTATGTTTTTGGCCAGGACTGAGAAGTGCTATTGAGCAATATTGTGAGTCCTGTGAAGCTTCTGAATCCAGGAGAAAGCCTGTTCCTCAACGATGGGCACCTCTTCAATCTATTAGTGCCTTTAGACCTTTTTTCAGTTTGTGTGCACTGAAATTACTGAAATGCCTGTTACCTCCAGAGGAAATAGGTATGTGTTGGTAGAGCAAGATCATTTTATTTAATATGTCAATGCATATCCAATGATAGATCAGTAAGCCAGTACAGTGGCACAGCTTTTATATGAACTGTATGTAATAGAGCACTGTGTCCCAGAGGAACTATTTTCTGATCAGGGGCATCAGTATGAGTCCGAGATTCTTTTGTCACAGACTAAAAATCAAAAAGAAAAGAACCACTTCTTACCACCAGTGTGACAATGGAATGGTAGAAAGATAGGACTTTGAAGGATCAGGACTTTTCAATAGGACTATGGAGGATCAGTTAGCCAAATTTCTCTTGAGATGGTGAATGGGACCGGTACTTGCCTGCAGTTATACTATGCCTATGCATGTGCAGACTGAATCTCCTTTATATGCTAGCTTGGAGACCCCATAAAACTATGGCTCTACTTTAGTTGATCATATGGAAATCGCGTACCAAGAAGTTCTCAGCAACTGTCCTGACCATAGGCTCAAGTGTGAGTATTACTTCAACAGTTATGCAAAATTTCAGTCTTTCAAAGTTGAAGACATTGTGTGGATGAATGATCCCACAAAGAAATCAGACCCAAAATGGACAGGACCTTATCAGGTTATTTCTGTAGACATGAATGGCATAATTTACACAGTATTGTACCTGAGGACTGTTAAGGCAGGACCAAAAGTCATTCATTATGACCACTTGAAGGTTTATAGGTATAGTTAGGATAAACCAGCCAACTCTTCCATAGGTACTGGTCAAGATTTAGAGAAGGGGGCTCAGGAGGCAAGACCTACATACACTGCCTTGTCAGGGTCTCTTCCTTTGACTTCAGAAATGCCTCAGAGGAGGGCCCCTGCAGGGCCTTCTGCCCCACAAATGCGCAGGCCTTCAGGACGCAAGCCTCCTGTTCAACAGCCAGTACAACAGCCACCAAAATTGCTTGAAAGTGCATCTTCACTAGCTGGGGAGCACTCTCTGTCTGAGGGTGTAGTAACCCACTCAGGGTGTGTTAGTAAAAGGCCTACAAAGTTTTCATGTTGAGGTTGGCATTGATTGTGGGATAAGCCATATTCTAATCTAATTTGCTGGCTCAAGATTGACTGAACTTTCTTTTTTCTATTCATTTAAATACTTTAACATTTGAGGAAATGGAATTTATCTTTTCATAGACATTCTTTGGGTTTTTAAGCAGGTCTGTGGCTGCTTTGTTTTATGTTGCTTACACCATTTAAAAAAAAATGTGCTTGTTGGAACATGTTAAACTTGTACATATTGTTATAAGTTGTCTGATATTGCCTGTTGTGGCTCCTCTCAGTATGTCATGTAAACTTTGTGAACATTTAAGCGTGAAATGCTTTTCCTGAGGAGGGAAATGTGAGATTTACTTTTGTATGATTGTTTTAAATGTTTATTTGACATTGGGTAATTTGTTTTATGATTCATTTATATTTCAGTTTTGATTTGAATGTAAGTGGGCTATGGCTGAGAGGTGGCATGATGGCGCATATGCAGGAGAGAGTTGCTGATGTGAAGGTTCGAGTCTCCACAACTGAATCGAGCCCTGACAATAAAGTCAGTTCAGCTGTATTTTTCTGTCTGTATGCCTGCATTATTCGAGCCCTTCCGAAGACTGGACCCTTATAATTTGTCCTTACCCCTTCTTACATTATCTCAAGTTGGGAAATCCAAAATGAGTAAATAATCAATTGTTATATCCACCTGGCAACCGATAATGTGCATACAGCTATTTAACGTTTACACATAAACTAAACTAAACTAAACACTACCAATTTAAGTCATGGTTAATCTGAATTGACACAGTCCACTATAAAGGATGTACAAAGCAATGTGTCTAGTATTTCCTATTATTAGATTACAATAAATCAAATATACAATTATTAAACATGTGTCTAAACATTTTTACTAATTTCAAGCTTGAAATTGTCTTGATCTATTGGCAGATCATTAAGGGCTTTTTTTTTTTTTTTGCAAACCAAAGCCACTTCATTTGCCTTTCCAATGTCAGTTGTAACAATGTAGTTGTAATAATGCAGTGTAAATTCACATAACTCCTAGCTGTGTCAGTTAAACAAGCAAAGAAAACACTGTCTTCTGCTAATAATCTAAACAAAAACTTAAAAAAAAAAAAAAAAGAAAAGAAAAAAAAGATGTTCAGCCATCATTAGAGTTATTCAAAAGATTTTAGGGAGATTTTGTTATTCTGTAGTAGTGACTATCCTAAATAGGATCCTAACTGTAGTTATCAGACTAAAGAGATAAGATAAAGAGATTTAGCTTTTTTGAATTACGACCCCAATAAAATTATCCCACAATAACACGGCCTCCCAAATGCAATTTAATCTTGGCACGGAGGAACAGCAGCTGTGCACAGGAAAGTGGAGGAAATTTTCATTTACTACTGACAGTGTTAAACAGCTCTGGTGTACACTGCTAAAGCTCAGGAGAACACACACACACACACACACACACACACACGAAACTAATGCTCTCCCCCCGCCTAAGTGCTAATTACATTTTCAAGTGATGTTTCTACTGGAATGTTCCATATGGCAAGGAAGTAGGTTATAGTGAGGGGTGTGTGGGTGTGTGTGTGTGTGTGTGTGTGTGTGTGTGTGTGTGGACTCCAGCAGGAATGAGGAAGGAATAACTAAGCAGTCTGTAATTGTTTTTAAATCAATATTGTCACAGAAGATCAGAGAGCTGCAATGTCAAATCCCTGCCTGTCAGATTCGAGTCAGGCTCAATCGCTCCTGAATCTATAAAGAGCTCTCAGGCAAGTGTGTGTTGGGATTGTTCAGAGATGCTCAAAAGGAAATAGGTATTAATTACACTGCTGTAGGTATGTGTCACAATTTATTACTCAAATGTCCCTCTACTTTATTTATGATTTATGTACTTAATTTTTGTATTGTTTAGTATCAAGTATCGCAGTCACCATACTATACCTGGGATTGGATTTGAAGTCAAAATGTTAGTATCGTGGCCCTACGTGGAAATGTCTTCAGTTGTTATATCCCTTTCCAACTCCTTGCCAATCATGGCATTAAATAATTCAAGACCAATCAAATAATTCAAGAGGTTCTCAGGTTGAGAGATTGAGATTTCTAGTCCTAGTCCCATCGAGGAGGGACTGAAGGACCAGCATCACTAAGATCTCTTATAAATAAATATTAGTATTTATACTATTTTTTAAAATTATTTTTATCAGTAAAAATTAGTAAACAGAATGAAACTGAAATCTGAAAGCTGAAACACCACTCATGTCTATGATCCATTTATATTCTATAAAATATGGTACAGAGAAGCTCACATGGTCCCAGTATCTCATAAAATATAACATTATTAAAGATTTACCTAAAAAAAAAATAAATAAAGACCACGCAATATCTTTCAAACATCTGAAACAAAAAATACCAGGTAATGAATCTGTAAGGTCTCTCAGTGAACATCTTAATGGATTTTCGATAGAGAGAAACATTCCCTTCATTCAACTACAGAGAGCTGCATGACTTTCACAGCACAGCTAGCTAACAGCAGAAGGTGAAATAAAGCACCCTGTGCTGCAGACAGGCCCCCTTGAGTCCAGTCAGCAAGGTTGCCAGGGTTGTGGTTTTAAAGCTGAACTGGGATAATTTTGAAACAACAGAACAGAAACCACGGTGAAATTGTAAACGCGATTCATTTTTCCAGTGTCCGAATATTTTGGGCTAGTTTAATTAGCCATATCGAATATCGAATTTTGGGATAATTGTTTTAGAAATTTTTCTAAAAAACAGCTTTTGTTGCACAACATGATTAGCATCTGAATGGGTCACACAAACACTGTGTCATCGTTAAGTTTCAAATACTGTACTTTCATAATGTTGAATGTTTTAAAATGTAAACTTAAGGCACACATTCAAGAAATGTTTCTATTTTGCTATATCAAAAATGCATCATGTTGTATCGTACCAAATACTGTTGTATACTGATCCTTCTACAAGCATCTGAAATGTGCTTCAAATTGACAATTTTTTGTGCAAATATTGCATTTTCGGCCATTTTGAAGGACATACATTTTGAAATTCAATCTGTCGACCTGGTGACTGCATTTCTAAAACAATTATAAATAACCAGTGTTTGTTTGTGTGTGTAATTTTCCCACTATATACCTAATGTATGCGTTCACAGATGTGCTTCCTGTACAGGCTCATACAGCATGAATTTGCAGTGTGTGTGTGTGTGTGTGTGTTTGTGAGAGACTTAGAGAGGATTTGAGGTGCATACTCTCCTGCTGTTCTGAAATAATAGACAATAATTGTGCACAGACAATTCTCTCATCAGTGTGCGCATTACATACAGCATTCAAATTCAGCCCTCATTTTTGTGTCTATTTTGAGTCTATTAACGCTAAAAGGTTGTAATTAATTAAAGAGCACTGAATGCCACCCTATAAAATCACAGAGTACTCTACCTCTACTCTACTCGATTTTTCTGGCAGAGCAGGGAAAGTACATTTGTACCTGCTTCGCCAGACTGAATTAAATAAAAACATTTCCTATGCCCGATAGTAGATGGCGCAATTAATAATGAGACTAGCTACTGGTGCTTCAAAAAGTTGTTACAGATCCTCTAGGATGGTGGACCGAGTCTTGCTATCCGAGTTAGGTTTAAAGTCAATTGAGCCCTCGTTTAGGATTGAGTAACAACAGTCTCATACGTACTTCATTTTTTGTGATTTCACAAAATTTCACAAAATATTCTGAATTTTCGCACGATTTTTTGTAAACTTTATAATACTGCATAAAGCTAATCAGGCAAATGCTGTCGGCTACTAAACAAAACAACTCACGTCGTCTTTTTTCCTATTAGCAAATCACTATCAGCTCTGCAAACCGCAGTAAACAGAGAGCTTTGTTAACCCTGGAGATTTTTTTCTGCTAGTTTAGAAGTCAATTATTGTACGTTTTTTTTAACCGTCTTAACAGAAATATTAGATGAGGACACAAAAAAAAGAAACAGTGAGGAGCCAGGGATCAACAAAATTAATATTCACTCTAGAGTGGCGCGAAACACTGGGCATGTACGTTACAGTGATACTTTGATGACAGCAATGCACGCATTTACAGGTTAACGATTAATCAGTTACATAGTTTGCTGCTGTTTTTAACGGCCAAGGAGGCATAATGCAACGAGTAAACATTAACTCTGGCTAGCCAAGGAATGTTAATATCAAACAGATGCTACTAAATATTTCATCCTATTTCTCAGCTCAAAATGAACAGGAAAAGCCCAAAAATACTTGAAAGTGTAATGCTTCTAAGTGTAATGCCTCATGGGCCTGTTAATTGTTGAATTAGTTCATAACAGTTAAAAACAATTATTTTAAAACTACACTTTAGGAAATGTAGACTGTGCATCTAATATGAATAACAGTGCCATTAAAATTCCAATGCAAAAAAAAATGCACCTAATTAAAATAACCCTCTTTTTTTTTTTTTTTTTTTTAACAAATTGCACTCTGAAATCAGGTATATTAAATGATGTAGAATGATACATTTCAGCCTTACATTTCTGTTCTAACCTCCCACTTTCTCTTTGCCAAACCTTTAACTTGATACTCACTGCCCATTCATACACACACACACACACACACACACACACACACACACACACACTCATAAAAGCAGCATGCCCCAGGCTACTTTTAACCTGATAGTCGCTCCATGACAATGTCCAGGTTAAAATCCTCCCAACTGCAGTAAACCTAACAGACTTTCTTCCCCGGAGAAGAAAATGTTTCCAAGACTATTGTTAAACTGTCACATGCCCAACCTCACTGGGCTCATATAGATATGGTGGAGATTACAGTCCACTTGCTTCGACTGGCTGAAAGGTTCCGCTTCAGTGACTTGGGCCCATCAGAACCTCATCCTCCTTTACAACGTGCATCAATACACAAAATGTCATTAGCCTTTTGATAACAGAGTTTTCACTGACCATACTCTCGTCATCAATTTGTCACGTTTTTGTTTGTTTTATAAAATGCAGTAATCAGCAGTGGAGCTCCACAGAGATGTCCTTGACTGATGATGTACTGAAGATGCTCAGTTCTCAAAGGGGGAAATAACAGCCATCACACTAGAAGATGTCTATAAAATGCCCATCCAAACAAAAACAAGCACTCTGGACCGTAAAGCAGTTTTCTAAACATGTTTTCTCAGCCACATAATACATGAGGCTTTGGCTTGACCCATTATTTTTTTAATCATGTTGTATGTATTTTTCCAGGTTATTTTTACTAGTTTTAGTAAGAATAAAAAAAAATCAACTACTGCATCTTTAAGACAAAACTCTTTCTGGGAAGTCAATAACTCTCTCAAGATTTTCTTCTTAAAATAATAAAAATCTGACATGCTCACATGCTAAAATATTAGCTTGTACTTTTCCAGTCCTGTGGTATAAAGTTAAGCTCAGTTTGCTGATTAATGATTAACATGGTGCACTGAATCACAGCAAGCATGTTATAAAGGTGAAAGATAATAATCTCACAGTAATGGGAGTGAGAATAGGGCTGGAGAAAAAGTGGAAGCGCAATGCTACTTTGGTTAGTCAGCAGTTTGTATGGGTTGAAAATGACTTAACATGGTTTCAAAATAATGAGTCTACAAAGCAAACATTTCCTCATATCATGAAGCATGTGCATTATGCAGCATTGCCCATCAAGTAGCAAAACTATTTGAATCATTTAGCTAGTAAGTACTTAAACAATTCTTTTGATAAATGCTACATTGTTTAATTTATATAATTTATAAAATATAGATTTTAATATATCTTGTGTATCAAGTCATAAAGTCACCATTCTTATTTCGGTTCATATGAAGTTGATCCCAAAAACAGCCGATTCACTGATTCCACGCATCAGTGAATCTCCAAGCTTTGGAGTTGATTTCACACACCAAAACTGATTCACAAAGGAAAATGAATTTAGCATCAGAATTGTTTAAGCTAGCAAGATTTAACACTACTTCAGCTAAATAATTCAGCTAATCATTTAGCTGGAAAAATAATCAATGGAATAATCGATCAAAATAACAGCCCTAGTATTAATACTACTGATTTGTTTAATGCTGAATTGTAAATGTTACAAACGCAATGTTAGCTAGCTGGGTAGTTGCAGGGTGGATGTTCCCATTCTGACGGGAGAATTATATTGTGTTTTTAAACATATTTAAATAGTCACTCCCCTGTCAATCACCTATCTATTTACTGCATTTTTAAATACTGTAGACATGATGTACTTAAAAAAAATTATGTCTTAAAAAACAATTTAAAAAAAAATTCTTGATAATATTGTTGGTCCTGATCCAGCCTGAAAAACTTTTTTGCCAGATCGTCCACCCCTATGTTGTTGTACCTCTTTCGGCTGCTCCCGTTAGGGGTCGCCACAGCAGATCATTGGTCCGCGTATTTGATTTGGCACAGTTTTTTACACTGGCTGCCCTTCCTGACGCAACCCTCCCAAATTTTATCTGGGCTTGGGACCGGGACAGAGAGCGCGCTGTTGCATGCAATCCCAGTGGCTGGGCGTCTACCCCTATATACAACTCATTAATAATTCATAATATTGTAGGCTATATTATAGGCTAATATTCATAATATTGTAGGCTATATATACAATACACTTTTTCTTCTAAACCTGGAAGTTGTGAAAGCATGCATAGGTTTAGCAAAGCAAGTGCAGTTAGCTAATTTTACCACTTACGTGTATAAAAGTTAGATGCATTTTGTCCAGCAATAAAAATCCATATCATGGCACTACACTGTACTGGAATTCACTTTAATACTGGTATACCTCCTAGCCCTGTTATGAGCTTTATCCTTTCGTCCTCTTCCTGTTAATGCTAATATGTGGGATTATGGTTGTGGAGTTATACAGTCCCCTCCGAAGTGAACAGTGAACTGAAGATTTTTCTTCTCCATTTTCATATCCAAACATTTTTTCACCTCACTTAATTCCATCTCATTCACCTTTTCTATAATTTGGTTCCAGATTTTGGCCTTACAAGTGCTGTTACAGTGTTAAATAATATTTTTTTTATTGGCACAGGTGTGAAACAAAATCACTTTCACTTTTACTTCTGAGAAAGACTATTTTTGCCTTTTGCTCAGTATTTCAGCGCTGTGAGATTAGACTTTTATGGAGTTTTGTGGGTGTCACCAAATGGAAATCAGCTGTGCCATACATGCAGCTGGTAATTTACAGGTGGTTGGCATTCATCAACATATGCATGCAAGTATCTGGCAGAAAGATTTTGCTCAGTTTGGCTTATGCAGACATTTATATGCGTTTATTAAAAGATTGATAAATGAGGCTCATTGTGAAATATTGCATATCACACTTAATTTTTCAGTTTTTATTGTTAATATGCACACTAACAAAAGGCCCCTATTAAAACCATTAATATTAAGCTGTGGAAAATAACACAAAACAAAAAGCAGAGACTTAAAAACAAGAAGAGACTGTAAGAGAGAGAAATCATATGGCATGTTATTTTACCACATACATACATACATACATACATACATAAATAAATAAACAAATAAATAAATAAAACAAAACCATGCAAGTCCAATCTAGATTCAGCAATCTAAGAGACTTTTAACTCCTCCAATAATAAGCACATTATTTACATTCAGCTGCAAATTTATCCCCTGTCTGCGCAGACCCAAACCCCTGCCATCATGTCTGCTACTGTTGGTTCTGAGCCACAAAACCATATCCAAACAACCTAGAGGCCTACCCTAAAACCAGACTAAAGCCAGAACACCAACATACAAAATGACCCCTACTTAAGAATGAACCACAGCATGATCTTTGAGTCTGTATGTCACCCAATGCTTTCCACATGCCTTTCTGATTGTGAATCACTTAACCCTGGCTGACCTCAATATGCTCTTTAGGGCATCATTACCCATTTAAAAGAAAATGTCTGGCCTTATCAGCACATTCGCTCCTGGACTCCTGAATGAGGTCATGTCCCCCCACTTCAGTACCACGTAATTAGACACTGGGTTTGTTCAAGGTATGACCCCCAAACTTTGAATAGTGTCACCT
Source organism: Pangasianodon hypophthalmus (assembly GCF_027358585.1). NCBI lineage: Eukaryota > Metazoa > Chordata > Actinopteri > Siluriformes > Pangasiidae > Pangasianodon > Pangasianodon hypophthalmus. The sequence goes on from NC_069739.1 coordinate 9,831,426, forward strand.
TGCAAAAGGCACGGTATAAAGCAGAGCAATGAAAATGCCTAATCATTAACAGCTTATACCTGCTGTGTGTACAAGAAGAACACTGTACAATTTCATTTTTGCACTCCAACCTACAAACAATTGTAAACATACACCACAGTGGCTTACAAGGTCCAGTTATGTATGTTTGAGAGAATTTCATAGGTACATTATGTCCTCTATGTTCTCCGACGCTTTGAGAGAGAGTACCCACCATGTCTTTTCAGCCTCTTAACCTTGGCAATATAACAAATGGTCTCAGTGAGCATAGATGAGGTCTGATTTGTGTGACAGTGGTTCTGCACAGTGCCATTAAACAAAGGAAGATTAATGTCTGCTCACTTATGCTGACCAGGCAGTTTACGCACACACATACACATACACACACATACACATACATACACAGCAATACCTGCATCAGCAACAATAACACAACTGCATCCTTGGGATGCTGGCTATCTTTTGAACTGCATAAATGTTCTCTGTCGATGGAGTACTTTTTGACGTACACAGTAGGAAAAATTTCTATGAAACCACAGCAACTCCAAACCACATGTCTTAAAAAGTTATCTCTATGGCAACTCCTGGAAAAATGGCCCCTAATTTGGTTACCTTAATCTGATACTCAGACATGTGCATCTGTATTTATTACTCATCACACAATATGAACTAAATTGGGCAAGAGTCAGGAAACTGAGGTGCTTCAATGCAGTTCAGCGCATTTATTGCTGTACTGTTTGGTCAGTGAGGTGGCAGTGGGATGTAAATCTACCTGAGTGAATGTGACTGGACCGAGGTGCTGCCACTTCCAACAGACAGCACACAAAAAGGGGCTTTGAGAAAGGAAAGGGAAAAGATTCACGCCAGCGATTCATACACCTCAGACCAAACACCGTCATACCCAGGCATAAGGACAAATACAAATGCTCACAAATGCACAGTTGAGCTGCTGCTAATACTAGTGACACAGCTAACAAGGCTTCCTGCTGAGATAAGCTCTTCGCTAACAAAGAGACGCTCAATACAGTCATTTACACAAACCCACAAAGCCATGCACTCAGCAGAACAGCACACACTAATGACAATAAAACAGTGGAGAACTGCGATGCTGTCTGTCTGCAGTTGCTCTGAAACTGCAGGTCTTTCTGAATCTGAACATTTCTTTCGCATTCTTTTAAATCTGTAGATTATTGTTTCTATCTTAACTGCACCTGTAATCTGAAATGGGGTACTGAACGCTTGCTTTTTACATGATTATGATCATTTAATAATTTGATTCTAGCAATATTGGTCATGTAACATTACAATTTCACTAAAGGTCAATAAAGATTTCATCATCCAGAACCAACAGCCAAAAAAACACATTTAAAAAACCTGTGTGAATCACTTTCTAATCATCATCGCCATTCATTTGTAAAGTGTTAGATTTGACACTTCTTGGTAGGCCTATTTAATCTTCGTTCAAAGTCAAAATCTTCATTCATTGTTCTGAAAAAAAAGAATTTTTTTCATTAATCCCTAACAAGCTGATGTTAACTTCTACATGTCTAATGTTAGCTAAGTCAAACATACAGTATATTGATAGATTTTATTTTACATTAATGAACTCTAAACATTCTCCATTTACTGTAACAAAAATTGTAGCTTAAGATAAAGGAAGGGGGCGGGGCTTCCAGGTGTCAGTTAAAACACCTAAGCAAATCATTCCAGCTTCATGTGTTGATTGCACATTTCCCAATTAATTAAAGACAAAAAAGACAGCACCTTTGGCATATTTTTAAGTGATAACTTGTACTCTGAAAAGTTTATTTAATTTGCAATTTTCTGCAAATTTAATTTGTACTTTGATGTTAAATTTCAGAGGTCCTTCACAAAATTCATAAAAGTTTGCTTGGTCTGGTAAGATGAGCAAAAAAAAAAAAAAACAACAATGGTTTTGCTGTACCAGTTTGCTGAACTCCTGTCTAGCAGGGTTTTAGCTTGATAGTATCCTCTGGGTAAGACTCAGGGCTCATGAAGACCAGAGAGCTGTCTATGGGAGAAAAAGCAAGCCATTTTGAAGCTGAGAAAAGAGAGAAACTCTATCGGAACCAGTCCACAAGCAATGGGTATAACCAATACAACAATTTGGAATATTGTGAAAAAGAAAGAAACCACTGGCGTACCAACAACCAGACATCAAACAGGTTGGCCAAGGAAAACAACTGCAGTTGATGACAGAAATATTGTGAGATCTGTAAAGAAAACCCCCAAAACAACAGTCAGTAGCATCACCAACATCCTCCACAAGGCAGGGATGAAAGTATCACAATCCATCGTTTGAAGAAGACTTGGAGAGTAGAAATATAGTGGCCATACCACAAGATGCAAACCATTCATCAACAGTAAGAATCAGAAGGTCTGGTACGAATTCAAAAAGAAATACAGAGATGATCCAGAAAAATTCTGGAACCAAGATTAACCTCTACCAAAGTGAAGGAAAAGCCAAAGTGTGGACAAAGAAAGGCTCTACTCATGATTGAAAACATACGAGCTCATTAGTCAAACACAGTGGAGGTAGTGTCATGGCTTGGGCTTGCAAGGCTTTTTCTGGAATGGGCTCACTAATTTTTACTGATGACTGTAACTCATGATAGTAGCAACAGAATGAGTTCAGAAGTCTGCAGAAACATTCTGCCTGCCAATTTACAGAGAAATGCATCCAATCTAATTGGGAGGAACTTCATTATCCAGTGAGACAATGACCCAAAACACACTGCCAACACAAAATGGACTTCATCAGGGGAAGACAGTGGAAGGTTTTAGACTGGCCAAGCCAATCACCACATCTTAACTGAATTGACAGGCATTTCATCTCCTGAAGAATAGACTGAAAGGAGAAACCCCCCGAAACTAACAACAAAGAAGCTATGGTACAAGCCTGGAAAAGCATCACAAAAGAAGAATGCAACAGATTGGTGATGTCAGCTGGCTTCATTTACTCACTGCAAGTAAGGCATAAACAACCAAATATTACGCATTACTTACTTTACAACTATCTCTGTTCCAATACTTTTGCTTATCTAAAAATTGGGTGGTCTGGTTCCAAAAGGTGCCACATTCTACGTTTTTTAACACATCTAGATCTAAATATCAGGAAATGAAAGCTGAAATTCTGATTTATCTCCTATTCATCTTTTGATCTCTAATCCAAATGTCTTCAGTGTCTTCAGCAAAAAGAAAAGGATTGGCCTATATATACACACAAGACTGCACATAGCAGAGATTCATAATGTTATTTTGAGAAGGGTTCAGAGGGGACAGCAGGTCAAGTGTTAAGTTTGGACATACTCATACATACACCAGTATAACCCTAGTGACTGGTGAGTTTAAATAGTGGAAATCACACAGAAGCATTTGTCCAGTGTTAAAATACTAACAGAGGCAAGATCATTTGAGCCACTTTATCTCGATAGCAATCTTGTTATTAATCTCTCACTATCATCATCATTTTTCTTACTGTCTGATTTACTGCTTTCACAGTAACAAAAACTTTCTCCCTCTCTCTTTTTCTCTGTTAAAAATAGACTACATAACATCTAGAGGGAGATAAAGGTCATATCTCAGTTGCTTTGCCTATCAGATTAATTATCTTAACTCTTTGAACGGAATTTCTATTAATATATTTTATACAGAGTGCCCCAGTGGGTAACTACATTTCACAGAGACTCAGTTTACAGGCAATATATATGCAAATTATTTTGCAGCCCAGATAAGTTTACAGAAAGAAAAAAAAAATTATTAGGAAGCACACAAGCTTCTTTTGAGCTTAAATGTCAAATGAATAAATCTAAATCTCACTATTAAAACTTAAATTAGTAAATTTAAATGTGAGCAGTAAATTTAATGTGGACAATCCATGATATCGTGTGTGTGTGTATTGGAAGGGGAGGGGTGGTGTAGATGGGAATGGTCTTGAGAGGAACCTAAGAATAGCACCGTTAATATGAGCTCTTCTTCTATCCATCAGCATAGAATTGGATTTAAGAGTCTAAAGACAGTGACTATTTTATAGAAGTGATTTCCAAAATCCCAAATGTCATATAGTTAAAAGAAAAACATTCTTATGACTGAATACAGGATCCAACTGCATGAAGTGACCCATACACCAATCAGCCATAACATTAAAACCACCTGTCTAATATTGTGTAGGTCCTCCTTGTGCTGCCAAAACAGCTCTGACCTATCGATGCATGGACTCCACAAAAACTCTGAAGGTGTGCTGTGGTATCTGGCACCAAGATGTTAGCAGCAGATCCTTTAAGTCCTGTAAGTTGCGAGGTGGGGCTTCCATGGATTGGACTTGTTTGTCCAGCACATCCCACAGACGCTCGATCGGATTGAGATCTGGGGAATTTGGAGGCCAAGTCAACACCTTGAACTTTTTGGCATGTTGTTTTTGGCATGTTCCTCAAACTATTCCTGAACAGTGTGGCAGGGCGCATTATCCTGCTGAATGAGGCCACTGCCATTAGGGAATAGCGTTGCCATGAAGGGATGTACTTGGTCTGGAACAACATTTAGGTAGGTGGTACGTGTCAAAGTAACATCCACATGAATGACAGGACCTAAGATTTCCCAGCAGAACATTGCCCAGAGTATCACACTGCCTCCGCTGGCTTGCCTTCTGTGCATCCTGGTGCCATCTCTTCCCCAGGTAAGCAACGCACATGCACTGGGCTGTCCACATGATGTAAAAGAAAATGTGATTCATCAGACCAGGCCACCTTCTTCCATTGCTCCATGGTCCAGTTCTGATGCTCATGTGCCCATTGTAGGCACTTTCAGCGGTGGACAGGGGTCAGCATGGGCACTCTGACCGGTATGCAGCTGTGCAGCCCCACACACAGCAAGCTGCAATGCACTGTGTTTTCTGACACCTTTCTATCATAGCCAGCGTTAACTTTTTCAGCAATTTGTGCTTCAATAGCTCTTCTGTGGGATCAGACCAGACAGGCTAGCCTTCGCTCCCAACATGCATCAATGAGCCGTGGGCGCCCATGACCCTGTTGTAGGTACTAACCACTGCACCCCACAAGACCTGCCATTTTGGAGATGCTCTGACCCAGTCATCTAGCAAGACTATGACTGGGCCATTGTCATAGTCTCTCAGGTCCATACGATTTCAGATTTTTCCTGCTTCCAACACATCAACTTTTAGAACTGACTGTTCACTTGCTGCCTAATATATCCCACGGAGCGTTGGCACCATGCTCAGGTGATTTTCACCATGTTTCTGACCAATGAATCAGCCCTACACACCGTGCAATGTTTTTTGGTTTTTTTTTGCTTTTTCTTTCATAAATGCATTGCTTCAAGGCCTTTTTTCTGCTTGTTTTTCTATTAAAATATGGCACAGATATGCACAGAAGCATTAGGCATATGGCAAGTAAATAATTTTTTATGTTTTTCAAAACAAGATATCTCTGCTTCCCCTTAGTATACAGACAACTATCATATATAAAAGCTCAACTTCCAGTCTTTCGCTTGCTTTTTTTTATTGGACCTTTGTTTTTACCTGCCACTGTCTCTTTGTTCACAGTTATTAGCAAGAATATGATGTGAGTTAAACGATCCTTCTAAAACCTTTTTTCTAAACTTTGCTAGCTAAATGTGATTTCCTCTCATAGTGAATGTCACATGTTGATCAAGTTGTTGTATAGCTCTGTGCCGTAGTGAAATGCTCTGTTTTATTAAAATGAAGTGTTTTCTCTCTCTCTCTCTTTCTCTGTCCTGTTCTACAGCAATAAAAAAACTACTCATTTTAAAAATGAGAAATTAGAAATTAAATTGAACATAAATCAAAAGCTTTTATCCTGTTACCAATGTGATACCATAAAAATACAAAAAAAGCTTTTCTTAACACTCAGCTGAATGCACAAATAGGCACACGCATGCATGCTCACACTTTGTTACTTTGTTATAATGAAGTGGGATTTTTCTCTCTTTCTCCCTGACTTGCTCCATGGCAATAAACAGCATAAAATCACCACAATAAATCCATTATGTTGAAAGACGACATTAAATGGAACATAAATCAAAAGCTTTTATCCTGTTACCCATGCAGCACTGTAAAAATATTCAGCGGAATGCAGATTATGAAAAATAATGTCACACACACCCTTCTGTGACACAGAGTGAGGTTTAATAATCTTCCCACTTTGCTGAATTCTTTTATTCCAGTCTTTACTAAACAGTTTTCAGAATCTGAAACTATGTAGTGGTAAACAGAAAGATCCCAACCACTCAGCTAAAAGCCTCCTGTTCCTTCATTACAATGTTGTTGATTAATTTTTACCGCTCAGTCACCTGTAGAGACCAGTTAAACAACCACTGGGACAAAAGAGAGCAGATGAGTAAACTGTTAATTAGGTACAGTCATGATTAATTCAGCATTAAATAACTGCTGTAAGTACAGGAATACACAACTCTGAGGAATCTATTCAGATATCTGACATTAAGACATGAGAGACTGAAGGTGTGCACAGTCGGGCCCATAAGTATTTGGACAGTGACAAATTTTCATAATTTTGCCTCTGTACACCACCACAGAGGATTTGAAATGAAGCAGTCAATTCTGACTGAAGTTCAGCTTTAATTCAAGTGTTATGGCATGGGCATGCTTTTCATTTACTGAAGACAAAACTGAAGGCAGAAAGAAGCAAGCATCACCTGAAGGCAGCTGCAGTAAAGGCCTGGCAAAGCATCTCAAGGGAGGAAACTCAGCATTTGGGGATGTCTATGGGTTCCAGACTTCAAGCAGTCATTGACTGCTTTTGAGCCTGTGAAAATGGTGGGACTAAAAAAAATGGATGTAACTCCTAAATGGTTAATGCAATATTTCTGTTAAACCCCTTGAATTAAAGCTGAAAGTCTACACTTCAATCACATCTTGATGGCTTCATTTCAAATCCATTGTGGTAATGTACAGAGGCGAAATTATGAAAATTCTGTCACTGTCCAAATACTTATGGACCCGATTGTGTGTGTGTGTGTGTGTGTGTGTGTGTGTGTGTAAGAGAGAGAGAGAATGAGAAAGATTTCAAAACATGAAAGGCCATGTAGCACCTCTCTTCAGTCAGCCATTATTAACTAACAAGACAAAATGTTGGTTTTGAGCAAGTGTGTGTGTATGTGTGAAATGTTTGTGCAGGTTGAAAAATATAAAACAGTACAATGTTGCTTCATTGGGGCGAATAAGGGTATTTCAATACCCCGTTAACCTGTTTGAGGCTCCAGTATTCAAAATACTAAAATCACTGTTCATGTACTTGCTGTGGCCGATGTCCACATGAGAAGAAAAAATAAAAATAAAAGCCACATCTGAGATTTTATGCAGAAAGCAGCACTGTCTTGATAGGACAGAAAAACAAATCTCTCGGATATAAAGCTTGCGGGATAACTTTTTTAATACCAGGGGGAAACTGCTTTGCCATGTTACAATTGCTCTCAAAAAGAAAGAAAGAAAGAAAGAAAGAAGAAAATAAAATAAATATATACCTATTTTATAAATATATATACCTAAATTTGTATTGCACATGAAAGTCCCTTATTGCACATGAACTGAACATGTATTGCATATGCATTACACATGAAAGTCCCAGCACTTATAGAGAGGAGTTGTACAGCTTGATTGCCACAGGGATAAAGGATCTTCTGAAGCACTCAGTGGAACACTTGGCAGTGATCAGTCTCTGGCTGAAAGTGCTCCTCGGGTCGACCAGCACACTGTGTAGTGGGTGAGAAGGGTTGTCCAGGATTGAGTGGAGTTTTGACAACATCCTTCTCTCAGCCACAACGTGAACAGGGTCCAGCTCCATGCCAAGTACAGAGCCAGCCCTCTTGATTAGTTTGTCCAGTTTGTTTCTGTCTGCCACCTTCACGCTACTTCCCCAACAGACCACTGCATAGAAAATGACACTAGACACCACAGACTCATAGAACATCTGCAGCATGGTGTTGCAGACATTGAAAGACCTGAGCTTCCTCAGAAAATACAGCCTGCTCTGGCCTTCCTTGAAGAGTGCTGTTGAGTTTAATGTCCAGTCCAGTTTGTTGTCTATATGGACTCCCAGGTATTTGTAATCTGCAACAATCTCAACTTCCTCACCATGGACAGACAAAGGAGTGACGGGGGTCCTGGATTTTCTAAAGTCCACTACAAGTTCCTTTGTTTTCCTGACATTGAGCTGTAGGTGATTGAGCTCACACCAGGTAACAGAGTTGTCCACTACTGTCTGATATTCTGAGGTATCACCACCCTGAATACATCCAACAACCACAGAGTCATCAGAGAACTTCTGAAGGTGGCAGGATTCAGAGTTGTAACTAAAATCAGATGTATACAGGGTAAAGAGGAAGGGAGAGAGAACTGTCCCTTGAGGAGCATCGGTGCTGCAGATCACAGTGTCGGACACACAGGACATGCGGACATACTGGGGGCGGCCAGTGAGGTAGTCCATAATTCAAGAGACCAGAGGAGTGTACACCTGCATGTTCTTCAACTTCTCCTCCAGTAGGGTGGGCCTGATGGTGTTAAAGGCACTAGAGAAGTCAAAAAACATAAACCTCACAGAGCTCCCCGGTTTCTCTAGGTGAGTATAGGTTCGATGGAGCAGGTGGACGATGGCATCATCCACTCCAAGTTGAACATTTTGAATACTATGGTTATTGTGTTTTATCGCTATTTATAAAATATAAAACTCACTTCCAACAACAGATTTGAAGGTTTGGGCTCTCCTTTCAGAGGTATAGCACCTGTTTTATGCTTCCTTGAATCTTGAAAATATTTCCCATTGTTTTTAATAAGCATAATGATATTGGTCCTGCAGGAGTAAAATACATATGAGACTGAAGGAGCAAAATTTTAAAAGGTCACTTTTACAATACTACTCAACAGCATAAAGAAGTAAACAGCAGCGTGGCCCTTTGCCCACACTGAGGACAGGAAATGAGACCTTTAAAAGACTCTACACCTTAACAGACTGGCTGAAAAAGTGCACTGAGGACATGGATTTGGCCTATGTTGATAACTGGGACACTTTCTGGGAAAGACTGTGTGCTAACTAATAAAACATGCACTGTAAACAATCATATTCACGAACAGAATCTAGATTCTATGATACTATATGAAACCCGGCTTAGCTCAGATGTTGCAGCTTCTTTGATTCAAACTGCTCCAGAAAATTATGATTTTTTTTTTACTGCATAAGAGCATTTTTAAAAAATGGTGTTTTTAATTCCAAAACCAGTTCTTCTTTTAAATATGTTGCCATGACTTGAATGTCAAGAACCAGCACTGCTAATGGTTGTGTATTGTATTTATATAACTATAAATAGAATATATATCTCTATAAATAGTATCTATATATTATAACTAATCCTGACTATAACTAATTTTCACATTGATAAAGCCTTAAATAAAAAAAAAAGCCACTGAATGTTTAGGTATAAATGTAAATGAAGTGAATGTTGCCATTTTAGTTCACTACTTTTAAGCATGTCTGTTTCTCTTGATATGAAGGAAAACAAAAACAAAAAAAAAAAAGAGAAACCCTATTTTAATGCATCAACAGCTACTGCTTTCACTAATACACTACATCTACAACCTCACTTGTGTGTAAACTCAACAGTGTATGATATGCTCAGTGATTTTAACTTTAGATACTGCTGCACCAGAAAAATGCAAAAAAGAAACCACTGACTACAAAAATGGAATGGAATAATGAACAGATAATCCAAATAAATAAGCTGAATGACAATGGAGAAATGTTGGACTTCTGATCGGACCTCTGATTGGAAGGTTGAGAGTTCAAAATCCCAGCACTACCACGCTGCCACTGCTGGGCCCTTGAGCAAGGCCCTTATCTCTCAACTGCTCAGTTATATAAATGAGATAATTGTAAGTTGCTCTGGATAAGGGCATCTGCCAAATGCCATTACTGTAAATGTAAAACCATAACCATTCACTACGAAGATATTACTAATCATATTAACATTAATAATAATCCTTTATGAGCAGAAAGAAAGACTTATTTCTCAAATAAGTCTTATTTATACATTTTTTTATACCTCTCACTACAACAAACATGCTACAGCTTGTAGCAGCATTAACACATTTTTTTATTAACACATACTAGAAAATGACATCATATCACAGACGGCTTTTAGTATGACTCCACTGGCTGCCTGTCACCTTTAGAACTGATTATAAAATTTTATTAGTAGTTTTTAAATATCTTAAGGATTTAGCACCTTCATACAGCTCTAAAGCAACCTTTTGTTTTATACATCAAAGATTTGGAACATTCATCAGGCTCCTCCTATCTCTAAAAAAAATTGTTCACTTTAGCTTTTAACTAGGTTTTATCATCTGCAATACTTCATTACTTTCACATTATTTTTTTAAAATAACTATACACACCAAATGAGTCTCTGAATCTGAAGTGCAACTCAATTATCTGTCCTGGCAGAAAAATGTCAAGATGGACTAACAGTACTGAATAGCATGTTTGCCCTGCCCTATTAGCAACAGGTTAAACTTGGATGTGTACCTGGAGAATGAATTTCTCTAACACATAAAAATCAGCTCAAGATTCTGATAGTTTCAGACATGCATGTGCAACAAGGTATATATGTTGTCCCTCACACAAATGAACAGATTTCTTTGTAAATGCTTTGGCCTTGCTGCATTGATAGAGGCAGTCTGGCCTGTAAGACTGTTTCATGTTTTTATTGGTGTAACTGATTGCTTGTCATACAGTTTATCAAAGACACACAACATCATTGTGCTTCAAGGCCAGGTGTTTGATTTCGCAGCCAAGATCTAGCCTATATAGCCACGAGGATTCCCGTGCTCAGAAGCTCAGTTTAAAGATCAGTCCAACACGAAACATGGTAAAACAGTTGTGGAAGCAGAGAAGTGGTCGAGCGCCAGGTTGTGAATGGAGGGCAGAGCCCGAGAAGGTGAGTGGTAAGGGTTGAACACCTGAGAGGAATTGTACTTAATGAGGGTTCTGTGTTGCAGCTGTGGAGAGGATAAAAAGGTGAGAGATGAGTGCCGTGAGAGAGGGAGAGCCAACCAGCACAGAGCCGTCTGTATGTGAAATAAAAAAGCGCTGAAAAGCGATAGTAAATGACAAAGAATAAAGCCCCTTTTGGGTTGTTGCAAGCCTGGCTCCCGTGTCCTCAATCCTGTCCCGACCAGGATAAGTGTCATGCTGGTGTCGAAACCCGGGAGGAAATGGATAGATTCGCCATCATGGAGTCCTCGTCCTTAGCCGAGATCGTCTAGTCCCTCGCCGACATACACCAAACCCTTCCAGGTCTTGCTCCAAGCCCAGGCAGAAGAGGTGAAGGTGGCTGCTGCCAGAAAAGCGCAGCGCCGAAGGAGTCATCAACATCGTGGTACTGAAGCAGCTCGTTGCCTGCCTGTCTTTCTGGGGCAAAAATATAGAGTGAAGGCAGTGGTTAATCCTCGCCTCTCCCATCCCCAATCATGGGGACAAATTGACCCGGGTTTCGAGCATTAGCAAGAGAAATGTTTGTGGATGGGGGTCCTGCAGTAGTGAAAAACGGTGTAGAATGTGCACAGGGAAGGTGGTGCTGGGGCCGTCGACGTCAGCTGCACTTCAGGAGGACATCGAGAGCAGCAGGAGCTCTGCTCCTCCCCTCTTGGCGGGGATTTCCCTCCGGTATTTCCCCTTGGAACAGTCACGCGATTAGACCCTTAGGCACACCTAGGACCAAGTGAGAGCAATCGATGGTCAGCCAATACAGCCTAATGTTGTGCTCTCCCACCCCTATTTCTAGATTATTAGGGATAGGTTATACTGAGTGATGCAAGACACTCAAACGCAGGAAGAAACAACCCAATTGTTGTTTCCGAAGAGCCATCGGGAAGGATTATTCCAGGCGGCTCACCGTAATCCAATGACGGGTCACTTAGGACAGGATAAAATGCTGAACCACCACATATGGCCCGCTTCTGGCCACCCTGAGGGCGCCTTTGTGCCCACTCGCAATGATCGAGGTCCCTTCAAAATAATTGGCATGGACCTTGTTGAGCTATTGGATTGGACTGCATAAGGGCATCACTTTGTGTTAGTTCTAGTTGACTATGCAAAGCGATACCTGGAAGCAGTGCCTCTGCACAACATCTCCGCACGCAGTGTTACGGAGTCAGAATCCCAAAAGAGATCCTGACTGACCAGGGCACATCTTTCATGTCACAAACACTTTGCAAGCTTTAAGAATTTCTGGGGATTAAAACAATTCGCACCAGCATGTATCATCCACAGAGAGATGGGCTGGTCAAACGGTTTAATCAGATTCATAAAAACATGATTCATAAGTTCGTTCATGACAATGCATGATATTGGGATAGAGCCAGGGGCTAGAGACCCTGTTATTTGCAGTATGAGAGGTTCTGCAAGCCTCCACGGGGTTTTCCATGTTAGAATTATTGTATGGGTGGAAGCCTCGCGGCATCCTCGAAGTCATTCGGGAAAATTGACCTTCTAACAGTAAAAATGAAATTCAGTACGCTCTTGACCTGAGAGCAATACTCCACACCTGAAGTCACATAACACAGGATCATTTGCGTCAGGCGCAAGAACGTCAGTCCCAGCTATAAAACAGTGGTACTCTGCTATGGGATGGCTAAAACGGCTATGCACGTTTTACTACCCACATCAAGCTCTAAATTACTTGCCAAGTGGCAAGGACTCTTTGAGGTCACATGGCGAGTTGGGGATGTCAACTATGAGGAAAGGCAAATGGATGGAGGTGGGGCACAGCAGGTTTACCACCTTAACCTCCTCAAAACTTGGAGGAAGGTGGTTCCCGTGGCTTTGGCGATGGTTGTTCTAGAGAGGGAGGAGCTAGGACCAGAGGTGAATCTGAAAATGGCAGCTCACTCCACCCCAGTCCCTTATGGAGAGTACTTCTCTCCATCCCAAATCACGGACGTTGCCAATTTGCAGGCGGAATTTTTTGACGTGTTCTTGCCTCTGCACTAATCTCGTAGTGCACCACATAGGGTGGGGGTATGCAGCTGCCCTTATTGTCTACCTGAACAAAGAAAAAAGGTAGTTTATGACTAAGGGATATTGGTAGATCCCCTCGACTCCAATATCTCATGAGAAAATGGACTTTTCCACTCCGTTTGGGTTACACCAATACAGGGCCCCTTCCTCGTGGGTTGTTTGGGGCCCCTGCGATGTTCCAGTGACTCGTGGACAGAATTCTCTGTCCACACACTGCTTATGCCATCCACAGGCTGCTTATTCACCTGCAGCACGTGAGGGCTCCTCTGAGATCGCTGAGATGGGCGGGACTCATGGCTAACCCAAAGAAGTTTGCGATTAGACGGGTCAAAGTACGGTATTTGGGCTTCCACTTGGGTCATGGGAAAGTGCGCCCTCAAATTAATAAGACAGCAGTGATTGCGGCCTCCCCGAGACCCAAGACGGTGACAGGCTGGACGGCTCCATGACATGAATTGAGAGGTGGAGGTATGTGGAAGCAGAGGCCACTTTTGAGTTGTTGCAAGCCTGCCTCCCGTGTCCTCATTCCTGTATCGACCAGGATAAGTGTCACAAAAGTTTAGATGATTAACTCATTAAATTCAGACTACTGTTTCGTTATATCATTTCTCCTCTCTTAGTTATGAAGCCTGATCCCTAAACCCTCTTTAAAGAAAGAGAGACTGTACTGAACTATTATTAAACTAAGTGGTGGCTCAGAGGTTAAGGCTTTGGGCTACTGATCAGAAAGGCCATAAGTTCAAATCCCAGCATCACCAATCTGTTAATGCTGGATAACTGAGCAAAACCCTTAACCTTCAACTGCTCAGTTGTGTCCTGTCTCAATTGTTAGTCACCAAATATGTATATAGAAGTAGGAAAGTACAGGGAAAAACTGCTGAAGAAACAGATAGCAACGTAAACAAAAAATACTTTTAGTCCTAGAGTTAATCCTAGCTAACTATCCCAAAACTTAGTCTGGTGCAAATAAACTGTTACATACTAATTGGACTGTATACATGAAATGAAAACAAAAAAGCCTTGTAGAGTATCAAAGTACAGGTGCATCTCAATAAATTAGAATGTTGTGGAAAAGTTCATTTATTTCAGTAATTCAACTCAAATAGTGAAACTCGTGTATTATATAAATTCAGTGCACACAGACTGAAGTAGTTTAAGTCTTTGGTTCTTTTAATTGTGATGATTTTGGCTCACATTTAACAAAAACCAACCAATCTCAAAAAATTAGAATATGGTGACATGCCAATCAGCTAATCAACTCAAAACACCTGCAAAGGTTTCCTGAGCCTTCAAAATGGTCTCACAGTTTGGTTCACTAGGCTACACAATCATGGGGAAGACTGCTGATCTGACAGTTGTCCAGAAGACAATCATTGACACCCTTCACAAGGAGGGTAAGCCACTAACATTCATTGCCAAAGAAGCTGGCTGTTCACAGAGTGCTGTATCCAAGCATGTTAACAGAAAGTTGAGTGGAAGGAAAAAGCGTGGAAGAAAAAGATGCACAACCAACCGAGAGAACCGCAGCCTTGAGAGTCTTGTCAGGCAAAATCGATTCAAGAATTTGGGTGAACTTCACAAGGAATGGACTGAGGCTGGGGTCAAGGCATCAAGAGCCACCACACACAGATGTGTCAAGAAATTTGGCAACAGTTGTCATATTCCTCTTGTTAAGCCACTCCTGAACCACAGACAACGTCAGAGGCATCTTACCTAAGGCTAAGGAGAAGAAGAACTGGACTGTTGACCAGTGGTCCAAAGTCCTCTTTTCAGATGAGGGCAAGTTTTGTATTTCATTTGGAAACCAAGGTCCTAGAGTCTGGAGGAAGGGTGGAGAAGCTCATAGCCCAAGTTGCTTGAAGTCCAGTGTTAAGTTTCCACAGTCTGTGATGATTTAGGGTGCAATGTCGTCTGCTGGTGTTGGTCCACTGTGTTTTTTGAAAACCAAAGTCACTGCACCTGTTTACCAAGAAATTTTAGAGCACTTCATGCTTCCTTCTGCTGATCAGCTTTTTAAAGATGCTGATTTCATTTTCCAGCAGGATTTGGCACCTGCCCACACTGCCAAAGGCACCAAAAGTTGGTTAAATGACGGTGGTGTTGGTGTGCTTGACTGGCCAGCAAACTCACCAGACCTGAACCCCAAAGAGAATCTATGGGGTATTGTCAAGAGGAAAATGAGAAACAAGAAACCAAAAATGCAGATGAGCTGAAGGCCACTGTCAAAGAAACCTGGGCTTCCATACCACCTCAGCAGTGCCACAGACTGATCACCTCCATGCCACGCCGAATTGAGGCAGTAATTAAAGCAAAAGGAGCCCCTAACAAATATTGAGTACATATAAATGAACATACTTTCCAGAAGGCCAACAATTGTTTTTTTGTATTGGTCTTATGAAGTAATCTAATTTTTTGAGATAGTGAATTGGTGAGTGTTTGTTAAATGTGAGCTAAAATCATCACAATTAAAAGAACCAAAACTTAAACTACTTCAGTCTGTGTGCACTGAATTTATATAATACATGAGTTTCACTATTTGAGTTGAATTACTGAAATAAATTAACTTTTCCAAGAGATTCTAATTTATTGAGATGCACCTGTATGTTTCCTCACTAAACAAATGCTTTGAGTCTGCAGTTTTATTAATTTTAGGTGCCATTTATGCAGTGCTAGACCAATAAACACAATATGAGGCTAGAACAACCAATACAATCCTTCAACAAATCCTTTGGAAAAATTAAATAAATAAAACAGGTAACACTCCAGATTAGTCACTTTAAACATGATTTGGTCTAAACCCTTTAATCACAAGCCTTTATACAGGAGACACTGGTGGCCTGTGGATATAAAATGTATCAGTGTCCATCGTACTGGCGAGTTCATCTTGTCCATTATATCCCACTTATTGGCTCTTATCAGTCTTCTGTGTGAATCAGATATAGCAGTCATAGCAGAACTGAATCTCAGATCAAGCCCTCTCAGCAAATCCTGTATATCAATGTCTGACAGAACACCTGCTACTGTCATGCGCATTTTTCACTCGCTTCTTCACAATACATGAAATGAACAATATTCATTTAAGAAGTAGAGGTGCCAACAATGCTAACAAGAAACTCCTAGCAGGCAGAGAGAGGAAAAACCCTGAATATTACAACAAAAACCCTATGCTGAGTGAAAAGAGAGTTCTGTGTCTACAGCGTGACACACAGTCGCCTCTTGGTTAATCATATCAAGAGAAAACAAAGACACTAGCCAGACTTGAATAATGGATTTAGCATGCAGTTTGAGGACAGAACGTCAAATCTCATAGCTGAAACACTGACCAAAGACTTGCTGAATTTTTCTAAAGGGCACAGATAGGATGTGGTGCATTAGAAATGATACTCTTGGGATTGCCTTCCACAAATTTCTCACAATACTTTGCTGGAATTTTGACAGAATGACATAACTCTCATAACTCCTTGCTCAGACATGCATTTTCGGTTCAGTCCACAAATTCTCTTTGGCATTCAGGTCAGGGTTTTGTGTAAGCCATTCCAATACTTTCACTTTGTTGTCTTTAAGCCATTTTGTTACAACTTTGGAGGTATGCTTAGGATCATTGTCCTGCTGGAAAATCCAGTTGCACCAACTTCCTGAATGATGTACTGAGGTTTTGCTTCAGTATTTCTGGATAATCCTCCTTCCTCATGATGATCTATTTTCTGAAGTGCACCAGTCCAGCAAAACACCCCCACAACATGATACTGCCATCTCCATGCTTCACAGTTGGGATGGTGTTCTTCAGATTAAAAGCCTCACCCTTCTTCCTTCATACAGAGAGCTGATCATTAAGGCCAAACAGTTCAATTTTTCTGTTTTATCTGACAAGGAAAAACACTCCTCCAAATGGCTGGTGATCACATGCAAACTTCAATCCCACTTTTTATGGTGGTCTTAATGGTCTTAACTTTCTTAATAGTGGATGAACCCCTTTAATAGTTCCTTTGTTGTGGACTTGGGGTTCAGATTAACCTTTACAATGTTTGTTCATCCCTGGGTGTCTGTGTGGTCCCTATATTTTTATATTTGCATACAATTGTTTGTACAGATGTTTGATGTATCAATCATATCATATCATAAACATATCAGTTGTTTGGAAATTGCTCCTAAGAAGGGGCTGAACTTGTGGAGGTCCACAATTTTTTTCTGAGGTCCTGGCTGAGTTGCTTGATTTTTCCAATGGTATCAAGGGTAAAAAGTGCATCCCCAGTTAACTCGTCATTAACAATTGGCTGATCACCAACATCAAAAAATCATTACATCAAACTTTGGAGTCTCCAGTCTGTTTAAGGAGACTGTCAACTTGGAATTGGAACCTGGAACATCTAACCCACTCGAATTCTGACACAACAAATTAAAGCAAAAATAAATCTGCTATTCGATTGTTTTAAAATTACTTCTGATGAGAATAGCTGCCCTAATTGACTCGCCAAAAGAAATGTATAGTAAATGTATAGTGGAGTTGTGACAAAAGGAAATTGAACATCTTTTGCTTAGGTGTACTATTGACTATAATTCAGTATGGAAATGACCAAGACCTGATTGAATAACTTGTCTTGACTGGCCATTTTTTCACCTAAACAAATACAATACTGTACAGTACAATATTAAATTACCCAATTAACTGAACACAGTAAAAGGGCCATCCAGCCCCAACCATTCTCATCTGTCAGACACCCTTCATTAAGTTCCCTAATTATAATTACAGATTTTGTTATTCTACTTCATGCATACTGATATGCGGTTTTCCTCTGTGATGCAGAATAAGGTCACGACTGATGGCCAGAGCGGTGAGAGAGAATTATACTTGGATATCGCTTACCTCAATTAATATTCATTACTAGTTTTTATGATCTAATCTGATATTTGCATGCCATCACAGAACAATTACAAATTTTCTCTGCTCTTGCTATGACTGTGAGATGACCAACATATCAAGGACACACAACACTTCAGCTACAGGCAACGTGCCAAGTGAAGAGATGCTGTACTAAGTATGACAGTAAAGGTTAGGAAGTGCATCCTCTGTGTACGTACACTTCAAATTTTCAAAACAAATCAAGACACTGTACATAAACTAGAAAACAGTAAATGAGGTCTGTAATGGGGTGAGGTCATAAAGGTCAATAAGGTTGAAAAAGCACCGAATATATACAGTAACAGACTAGATTAGGGAGACATTTAGAGTAGAGTGTTATCACAGAGCCAGAGGCCCACATTGACCCACCAGTACACACACACACACACACACATGGACCAAGAAAGAATTGTGAGAACTGGTGGCAGTTGTATATGTGTGTGTATTATGTGTCAGTACCTGAGGGCTTGCTTGATAATTCAGTAGTGACATGATTCAGCATGCTTTTACTTCTTTCATGGCCTGACACATACATGTCAAACATGCACACATACACATATTCTGAATAAACTGATATGTTTTACGTACTGTGGAAATTAATTTCAGAAGTGATCTTGGCATGGTTCATTTTAAGCCGAGTCAACATCCTGGTCTAAAAGGCTAATGCACATGCTGGCGTTGCCATGACAACTGATCCCCTCTGTTTCAGCTGACCTCTCTTTTTCAACAGACTGATAGAACTCAGCATAAACATTATCATTTTCATCATTATCACCCCCCCCCCCCCCACACACACACACACACACACACACACACACACACACACACACACACACACACACAGACATAAGTAAGGCAACCATCATTCAAAGAGATTCTAAATAATTCTGCCAAGCCATTCAGTAGAGTACTATGAGTCATCAATAATTGCAATACACTAAATTTTTCTACATTTATAGACAATTTATATATAGGTCACTATGGAAACCTGCTCAGAATCCTACTCTTTTGCAGTTACAAATAAGTCTGGAAACCAGAGAAAGAGAAAGAAATTGTGTTAGTAAAACATTCATTTTCGTATGGCTTGCTGGAAGTAAATTTTCACTGTATTTCCACACCTCTATATTAAGTGATTATCTTACAGAAATGATTTGATAAAAATAAAATACACACAATGAGATTGAGCACACTATGATTATTCAAGTGCTGATAAAAAAGATCTCACTTTCATATTTACTATAATTATTCATGATATTGATGTAATGGAAATCAAGCATTTTTAAAAAAAAAAAAAAAAAGACATGTTAAGTTCAGATTTTCACACAATCCTAGAAATACACCATAGATGTAATTGCTCAATATCAATCTAGTTATGCTCGTTTTACAATCGGATTAGACCATTACTTTGATGAATAATGCCGGAAAATATTTTTAATTGAAACCCTCACTGCCCTTAGCTTCTCTTTTCTATTCTTCTCCTTATCTCTGCTTTTTTCCTCCATGGATTCATCCTCCATCTATTTTTCTCTTCAAAATAAATAGACTTAGTACTTCTAACTAGTATAGCTCAGTCATGCATTTATCCAATTTGCCAATCATGATGCTGCAGTGCAATGCATAAAATCGTGCAGATACATGACAAGAGCTTCGATGAATGTTCACATCAAACATCAGAATGGTGGGAAATGTGATTTCAGTGACTTGGCATGGTTGTTGGTGCCAGATGGGATGATTTGAATATTTCACCCCTAATTGTCTCTGGAGTTTATACAGAATGGTGCTCAAAACAAACAAAAAAAACATCCTCAAGCGGCAGTTCTGAGAGAGGTCAGCGGAGAATGGCCAGACTGGTTTTAGCTGACAGGAAGGATACAGTAACTCAACAATTCTTTACATCCATGGGGTACAGAAGAGCATCTCAGAACAAACAAAACGTCAGACTTGAGGCGGATGAGCTACAACAGGAGAGGACCACATTGGATTCCGCTCCCGTCAGTCAAGAACAGGAATCTGAGGCTGCAGGGAGCACTTTACTCACCGAAGCTGGACAGTTTTAGATTGGAATATACAAAAACGCAAACCAGAAATCACACAGAAGGACATGCTAAAAGCATAATAGTCGTATTGACACACACTGTAGATCATATGTTGAGTCATAATGCTGGATTAAACACACATGATGAAATCATGTGTTGAATCAGGCAAAAAAAAAAATAATAATAAGTTCACTTACTGCCCAGAAGGCAGTGTGAAAAAAGAAGCAGCAGTACCACAACAGGCTGGTAGAGAAGAGATGTGATGGAGCAGACATCAAAGAGAAATGCATTTGAAAGAGATCTAGGTAAACCTGCTAACAGCTTGGGGATTTCTAGGAGGAAAGGCATGAAAATGACATAATAACCATGGGACATTTCAGCTCCCACTTTCTGTCTCATTCAATCTCCTTCTCCCTTTTAACTCTAGCCAGTGTAGTATGGTTTGGATAATGCCATTGCTATAAGTGTTGCTGAATAATACAGTGCATGTCATGGTTTTTTCCATTATTTCAACTTTTTTCATAATTTTTACCTTATAATCAAAGTGCATGTGTTTTAGTGTGTGCATGTGTCATAGTAGTACTGAAGAAATCCCAGACTGATACTCAGTGTCTTTTTACTCCTTGTATATGGACAGGTTTTTTACAGGCATTCATACTAGAAAGCTGAATGGGGCAGCAGTAATGAAACTGTTTTCTGTGTTTTTCCATGGTTACTCACTATGAAGACACATAAGGTCAAGCAAATAATACCTTTTTTTAATGTTCAAAATGAACATAAGGCATATACAATTCCAGAAAGATGCACTATGTCCAGCTTTATATTTATTTGTAGCATGTTATACCAAGTTCTGTGCTATTATTTTTTTATGATTAATTTTTTATGAAACCTGCTTTGACAATGATATCCCTAATGACTCCTGCCTTGTGAAAGAAAATCTGGTATTTTTATTTTATAATATCCGATTTCACACTAACAAAATGCTAAAGAGTTGAGATAATTATGCTTTTATTTAACACACAATAAAAACAGCAAATGAGCCAATTGACGTACAAATTTGATATTGACTGACACCCTGGAAGCCCCGCCCTTCCCCTCAGCTCACATTAGTAATCATTCTGCGCTCATCTTGACTTGATTTTCCCACTTGAAAGATGCACTGAGGTGTCATCCTCGCTTTCTGTCAAGGTTAATGGAGAAAGATTTTATTAACTCAAAAACATTCAATGCAAGTTTGACTTAGCTAAAATTAAACAAATATATGGTTAACATCAGTTAACTGTATTTATTAGGAATGCCACAGAAAATTTTCAACCAAATATGATCAAAACTTTTAAGGCTAAAAACAAAAAAACTGATAATTTTTTACAAAAAATCAATGGGCCTACTATTAATACAAATAATTTCAGTGGTAATAATTAGGGCTGCCTCAAAATAGATATTGGTATGTACTGGTATCTGATATAAAACCCACTCTTCTCCACTGCAACTATATTAAGTCTGTTGCATTCATGACAGTTTGGCAATAACATTTAAGTGATTGATATATGGGAATTTGCTTGTCTTGGCTAAGAGAGGACATGGCTGTCAGCAGGGTTTCTAGTAGCTCATAAACTATTGTTCCTTTAATTAGTTAACAGTTAATATCTCTCTAAAAAAAAAAAAATACCGGAAATTTAGACTTACCAACTCATAACTGATAATTAAATGCTGGAGTTTCCGAATCTTTTTTAAAATGGAAGTGAACTGTTGCCCTTTCTCCTGTTAAGAAAGCATATAGAAATGCAGCTGAGACATATACAATATGGAATGACTGAAGTCTTGATACAACGATATTCATTTTGGTATCAGTATCAGAAAGTGTCAAAAAAAACATGTCATACTCAACAGGGTTGGAAGGTGGCTGGAGGTGGATATGTTCATATTCAGAAACAGAAGAAAGTACCAATGAGATCTCTGTATATTAACAGACCTTAAAATGACACATTTTTATTGAAATACAATTCTTATGTGTCTCACATGAGTAAAGTTATAGGACAAAAAGTGTAATTTTTTTCATGCAGCTTTAAGACTATGAACATATCTCTCTCTCTCTCTCTCTCTCTCACACACACACACACACACGAGTTAGAATCACATGGGAACTTAATTGCACAATGCATCTTCTCCACCCCATAAATTACCAAAGCCCTGTTTACACCATAATAGTACAGTTTATCCTGCTTTGCGTGCAATATATTTAGTAACATTAAAGTGAATTATTAAATTTTAGCTCGACTGTCTAATGTTATCAGTGCTAAATAATTGTGTGTGCACAATGTGTGTGTTTAAAATAGTGCTGAGTTGTGTTTAAGGTTACAAACTGATTAGAGACCAGGCTACTCCCACTGCGCTGTTTAATCATGATAATCCACATGGCACCTTCACTATTCAATAAACCACAACAATAACAAAATAATGAGCATACACAAACTGCGGATCATCTTACGTCCCTGTAATGACTGCCAAATAGGTAATTTCTACACCCTCACTCTTTTTGATCAGGGCGGTGGTCTGTGATGTAATGTCTCAACTTTGGGAGTGTACTGGATGCATATTCCGGCTTCTACTAGGTTTATGGTCAACATGTACTACCAAAACTTCTAAATATTAGTTAATAAATAGCCTTGTCTGTTAGAACCAGAGCTGTGTTAAGTCATTAATCAACAATGACTTCCAGTAAAACAGACTCGCTTACACACACCTGGACATCTGAAGAAATTCCAGCATATAGTGCAGAGTTGTAGTCCTTGTCTTGAGGCTAAACTGTTCAAACATCACGGATCTGTTCTGTGCACAAACCATGTCCCGGATGAGTGGTAGTTGTCAGGCAAAAATACAGACTGGAACACTGTGTTAGAATGGTGTATATTAGATTTGACCAGGATACTTGAAAAAAAAAAAACATGGTGCTAGGTTATTAAATCACCATACATTAATTAGCAAATGAGTAATGGTCCAATACTGGCTCACAATTGCTATTTCATGACACCGTGCAAAGACAGTGATGAACTCATCTGAATCTGGCTGCCAAACTACAGCTACAAGTCACCTTTGATGAGAACATGTCTCAGGCATGATCTGAAGCATTATTCACAGCTGGGCCACCTTTGAGCCGAAACTAAAATGCCACACAACGATCCGGGCAATTTTGCCCCAGATTCCAAACACTGTAAATCATTTCTAAATGGCTGCTTACAGCACACAGTACCTTTGTCAGTGCCATAACTGGCACATACACTAAATAGTGTGGTGAAAATTCACCTGTAAAATGAAAAATCACTACCAACACTTGAATGTACTCAAGTAAATATTTTATTCAATCAACAATTGCTCACGAGCCCGTGTAGCCACTCTTACCTTACCAACATACCTTACCTCAGAGTGCTACAATGGTTGAGACAGAAGATTGGAGTATATATGGTTATTTTTATTCATTTCGTAAAAGACAAAAAAAATCATCTTCCTACTGGATGACAGAGTACACTGATTATCATATCTTAACATACCTGCTACCCCCATCTTCCTCATAATCATCTTCTTCCCATCACGTATGTGGACACCTGACCATTACACCCACATGTGTTTGTTGAACATCCAATTCCAGATTTATTCCCCCTTTGCTGTTATAATAACTTCCACTCTTCTGGGAAGGCTTTTTTGGAAGGCTTTAGATTTTGGAGCGTGGCTGTGGGGATTTGTGTTCATTCAGCCACAAGACCATTATTGAGGTCAGGCACTGATGCCAGGCGAGGAAGTCTGGGGTGCAGCTGGCATTCAAGTTCATCCCAAAGGTGGTCAGTGTGGTTGAGGTCAGGGCTCTGTGCAGGACACTCAAGTTCTTCCACTCCATCTTTGGCAAACCATGTCTTCATGGAGCTCGCTTTGTGCACAGGGGCACTGTCATGCTGGAACATGTTTGGGCCCCTTAGATCCAGTGAAGGGAAATTGTAATGCTACAGCATACAAAGACATTCTATACAATTATGTGCTCCCAACTTTGTGGCAACAGTTTGGGGAAGAACCACATATGGGTGTGATTGTCAGGTGTCCACAAACTCGAATGGTTGATGCTGAGAATGACTCATATTTGTGCCAAAAATGAGTCACTCTCAGCATCAACAATTATTGAGAAACCCTTTTATACAACAGAGCTCTAGGAACTGGATCCAAGAGTGAGAAAACTGTAGTTACACCAAAGATTAAAGGTGCATTAGGAAAGTTTTTTTTTTTTCCAAGATTGTTAGGTGAGTTTGACATTTGAATGGTTTTCATTGCTCCTTGAGCCCACTTCCCCCATTCCCCCATGTTCACAAAGCTCCGCCTCCAGGATCTTAGGTGGCCCATAGAGCATAGTGTTTATACAATGATCTTCCAGTTTATTGTACAATTATGGAATAAAAAAATCACTTATGGCACCTCAAAAGCATGCATATCTGTCATTTAACTTTCACTGTTTTATTGTCAGTGGCAATTATCTATTTCCTTATATATATGAAAGAAATGAAAAGACTTGTGCAAGGACTTGCAGGGCAAACACTTCCCAACTCTTCAGAAAAAAAAAGAAAACCTACCTTGTTAGAATATGGAGGCCTAGCCAGATTAATCCCGTCCCTAACGAGTTTATCCCTGATCATGATCTTCAGCTTCAGTTTCGGGTAGACCACAAGCTCCCGGTTCCGGAGGGTCAGGTTCCGGTGTGATCCCGTGCACGTCATCTCGATTTGATCCGTCCACGACCTGGATCCCCTCAGGCTTGGGATCAGCGGCTCTAATGTGAAATAAAGCCCCGAGGCGGCTTGCTTGTCCTCGTTTTTAAGTCTTGTCACGGCGTCGTGAATCCGCTGTCGGTGGTGCGGTATGAACACGCCGATGGCGTCCAGGTCGGGGTCGCCGATCTGTTTACAAACTTCCAGGTCGTCGTAGCCGTTATCCACGAACGCTTCGGCATACTGGCAGAGCTGGAGCGTTTTCAGCCACTCGTACACGATGCTGGGGCCGGTGCTCATCATTTTGTCACAGAAATGTAAGATGTGTGTAGACAAACCTGAATTAGGAGGCTACCTGGGGGTACACCAGGGTACCCTAACCCAGCTCTACACGTGTGTGTATAAAGGTGTCGGGCTCACATTTTGCTCTTTCTCCTCGACATTTTACCCAGTGTGCAGGCTACCAAAACAGCTGTCAAATGCGTTAGCTTGTGGAACTGAACTAAAAACAAATGCCAGTCGAGGGAAATAAGATATCCATAAGCGACGGGAGCGAGAGACACAAAGTATCACGCCAAGCTAATGTTTCTCTCCTCTACGCTCGTTACATCCAAAATGCTCTTTTCGTATTTGAAACACCGCTCAGGTTGTATTTTTAAAAAATTCTCTTAACATCCGATTGAAATGTCTTCAGAGCACACAGAAAGAACCTGGGAACGCCTCCTTCCGCCAAACCGGCTCTGTGAATATTCCCCGTTAACCTGCTTCACATTTGTTGTTGTTGTTTTATTGACAGTGTGACGCCGAATAGCAGCAGCTGAAGTGTCGCTTTCAAACAGTCCAAAAACAAACAGCATTCCCGTTTCCTTACAGTTCCTTCATCTCCTCCTCCTGCGCTTGTAAGAGTTTCAGTTTGGCAACTTTTTTTTAATTACTTTTTTTTTTTTATCTTTATTTTTTTTTTTATCTTGTAATCCGCCTCCTTTTGGAAAAAAAGAAGCGCGTACACGCTCGGGACTCGCCGCCGCTGATTGATGAGCAGTGCAGCGCGAGCTCCCGCGACAACGGCGTGTTTCCGTGACAGCCGCGCAGTCAAACACAGCGTTGCATAAGCAGACCTAGTCTCGGTTGTGTAAATTCTTCTGCGGTCAGATCTGGAAAACTTTGCCTTCTTTTTCAGGAGCAGAAAAGTCCACCACGCGCGCTCACGGTAAGGCGTTATTTCCTGCAAGTGTCTGTCTGCTTATTCCCGGGTGCATCCCTGGAACGTGCGTTCATGGTTCGGTCGCGGTTTTAGTGCGCCCCCTGTCGGTATTGATATGTGTCGCTCAAGCCAGCCTCATGACAGGGCACGGAGCTCGTACTCTAGCCCCTCTCTCAGTGGTAGGGTAGGGGTAACAGCAGGGCATGATTTGACCAGTCTTGTTTGGGGATGGAGTCAAAATGTCAGGGTGTGATGTGTATATATTCTCAGCAGTTTTTGTACATTTTTATCGTAACTTATTTTAATACTCTTCTGCTGGTATATTGTCTCTTGTCTGCTGCTGTTACACTGGAATTTCTCACATGTGATTAAAAAAGCTTTATCTTATCTTATCTTTTACCATCAGGCTTGATGATGAAATATAATATTTGTATCATAACAAAGAACTGCAGGCTCCCTGCCATAGCCTTTACTCAGCCATCCACAAGGACAGTAAGTGTTCTTGTACCTCAATACTATCCTGTAGACATGTACATGTAATTAATGAATTAATCAATCTATCTATTTATTTTTTTAAATTTATTTATTTTTGACCATATGCAGCTAAACCAGGAGTGTCAGTCTTCAAATTCAGCATTTTTGGGAGGGCCGTAATTTAAGCCTATTAAAAGTTTTAACCTTTATGTAACATATCGATTAACACCAATAACCTAGGCTCTGAAATTAGAATTGGACATTTGTAGGAAAAAGAAAAGCTAACAGAAACTTTATGTATATGCACTATAATATGATAACAGTTATTATACTGATTAAGGAAGGTATTCTTGTTTAATCACATTTTATTGGCTACCAGCTACTATGATGAGAAACAGGATTCTCCAGTGGTGATCATGCATTTTCCCATTACTTTTTGAAAGCTACCAGCCAAAGCACTACACTGTAATCATAAAGATGAGAACTGATGAAGTTGCCTGCTAGAAGTTTACTGCAGTAAGAGGAAAAGAAAAGTAGATCAGGATTTAAGATGTAAGGTGTCATGTCCCACTATTATTAAACATGCTTTTTAAAAAACATTCTATTGGAGCTGTTATAAAGGTATTTAATGTTATTGTGATTAATATGCAAAATTGTTTAAATTGTGCCAAAAACTGATTACGAAAACAATCACAGTTTTATTTGTTTGTTTGTTTGTTTGTTTATATCCTCATCATAGCAAAAGTAATTCCCCCTACAGGGCACATACACACAGGATCAGAGTCCTAAGCCACGTATTTGTAAATACTTTTAATATTTTGATAGTCTTTTCTGAATAGAATATGCCATTGCTTAGATTTTGTTCATGTCATAAATAAATACTTACAGCTTTAAAATGCCTTTGTATCCTTTCACTAGCTTTTCCTGGATGATACCAAGGGGAAGAACTTTGTCACTGGCTTTAAAGATACTAGACTTCTTTTAATGAAAGACAAAAATACATGCACCACCTAGGGTGAAATTGACGAAATCAAGTACATAAAAGTTACAGTGGAAATACCTATGACAATTTATTGAAGTTTATTGTGAGATCTCTATGTCTATGTGCCGATTGCTGAGAGATATGCAGACATTAATGTCAAGAATATTGCATTATTTTCTTGCTAATACATTGACAGCAGTTCAGCACTTACTATTTAAATAGAGTTTAGCTTATGATTTATATATATTTTAGTTTATTGTGTGTGATTTACATGTCATCTACAGTATTAATAGTTTACCAGTTTAATATTTGCTCACACATGCTGATCTTTATGGTTCTCTAATTTTACTTCATCTTCCACATTTTTGAATAACAGTAAAGACATCATAGCTTCCTTCTGTTTGAGATTCTAATATTTTATTATACATTTTTATTAGTACTGGTCCACTAATTTGATTGGACAAGTGGCATTCCAATACTGCTTAAGTAACTGCCTTTTGGTTTGATGACATCTTTTGGCATTATTTCAACTAGCTTCACGAGGGAACCCTTTGAGATGCTTGTTCAGCAGTGAAGAAGTAAATTCCCTACATGAACACTTGTTAGCTCCTTTTATTTATGGTCAGTTTCAAATACTTCCATGCTACACTATGTGGCCAAAGGTTTGTGGACACCTGACCATCACACCCATATATGATTCTTCCCCAAACTGTTGCTACAAACTTAGAAGCACACAATTTTATAGGATGTCTTTGTATGCTGTTGTGTTAAGATTTCCCTTCACAGGAACTAAGAGGCCCAAACCTGTTCCAGTATGACAGTGCCACTGTGCACAAAGTGAGCTCCATGAAGACATGGTTTGACAAGGCTGGAGTGGAAGAACTTGAGTGTCCTGCACAGAGCCCTGACCTCAATCCCACTGAACACCTTTGGGATGAGCTTGAATGCTGACAGCACCCCAGGCCTCCTCATCTGACATCAGTGCCTGACCTCACTGATGCTCTTGTGGCTGAATGAACAAAATTCCCACAGCCACATTCCAAAATCTATCGGAATGGGATGTTCAAAAAGCACATATAGGTGTGATGGTCAGGTGTCCACAAACTGTTGGCCATATAGTTTGTTCTACACCACCACAGTGATTTGAAATGAAGCAACAAAGATATGCTTGAAGTGTAGTCTTTCAGCTTTAATTCAAGGAGTTTAACGAAAAATATTGCATTAACCATTTAGGAATTACAGCCATTTTTTACAGTCTCCCTACATTTTCACAGGCTCAAAAGTAATTGGACAAACTAACAAAATAAGTATTATTTTCAATACTTGGATGCAAATTCTTTGCAGTTTAATTATGTTAGTTTGTGTATTGCAATATTATTGTCCAAATGACATCTCAAATGACTGTGTTCCTTTAATATAAACTCATTTTGCTATGTCATTTTTAAGAAATATGAAAGCTCAAACACATGATATTGACTGTATTTGGAGGCTGAAATAAAAAGATATCTTGTCTATCGAAATAGGCTTGTAAACCAGAAATATTTACTGGAGCCAGACCAGCATATGGAAGAATGGAAAGAGAACATTAAGAATGAGCAATCAATGTAGTACACATTCAGTACTGAGCTTTGTTAACTGTGACACATTTCTTCACTAAAATTCTGATTCTGGTTATGAACCTGGTGGCGGGTCCTAAAGAATAAGAAATTAAAGATTTCTTTTTGTATCTTTGATTTTTGAGTTTGTGTTTATGTATGATATATACTTAAAGACAGAGACAAATCATTTTGACTATAACTGTGCAAGTTTTTGGGTGTTTTAAATCTGCTTTAAAATTTTCCATGAATATTTGCTGTAAAAAATTTACTTAGAAACATGGTACACATCTGGCACATCTTGGCAGGTGTAATCCGTGATCCCCTTTAGAGGATTTGATTATAATCAGTGATGGTTTAAAACATGACAATTAAATGAGTAATTTGCGTTTACTAGCTGTTTCATATTGTAGTCTATTAGACTACCGTTTAATATTGCCTGGCGTAATAGCTTTGGGAGACAAGCTTTGGGGAAGATACAACAGATACAGTATATCCTGTAGATATAATTAAACTCCATCACTCCTTTCACATGTAACATGGCTCCATCTAGTGGTTCTTTCTGATATGACACTGTCTGTGTGGTTTTAATAGCATATATGTACGCATATATGTTTAATCACTACGTTACCCACAGTTCTTGAGGGCACCACTAAACAGATGCCATCTCCACATACTCCACATACACCTGGATATCCTGTAATGCCGAGACCAACAAAGTCACAAAGTCTGTCCTTTTATCTAATTCACTTTGTGCCATGCCATGATTCTATCCCATGGCCGGACTGTGTGTGTCTCTCCATTCTCTCATTATGGTCATTACGGCTCATGCCCTTCAGCGGAGCACTTCTGATACCTCAGGGTCAGTTCTGTTTTGTATATTTTAATACAAAAAATATTTTAAAAATTTTAATATTTTTAATAGAACCTCACACGCTGAATGAATACAGGCATTTCCCCCAAAGGTATTCCCTACGATGATGAAAAAAGTATGTAATAAAAGATTTGTCTCTCTTTTGTTACTTGCCATTGATGTATGGGAAGCTCTCATTATTGAGACTGATCTGTGTCTGGTAATGGTGCTTCTTTGTTCTCTCCTGGTTAAGCACTTTAGCCATCATGGTACTCTCCTAAACACATATGCAAATACACGTCAAAGAGTATTCACACTGTAAGCAGCCCAAGCTATGAGTATTCAGTATCCAACTGTGTTTATTTATTGGCCAATGTTTTGTTCAGTTTTGAGATATCGAGCCCAGAAACCCTTCCCCTGCCTGGGGATCATCCGGTTTGTAGGTGAATGTATGACAGGTGCTAATAAGGGATAGAGGGGAAGGAACAACTACTAATGTCACCTTCTTTTTACAGGTTTACAATGAGTATAATTTATTGTTTTATTCTTTGTCAAATTTGCAATCTTTTATATAAAGCAAGTTGAGATTATGGACTCAAAATGAAATGTTCTATAAATAAATATTTAATATATTGGTGTTAGGTATTATATACAAGAAATATTTAAAAGCCAACATGCATACATTCCTCAGAACCTAGTGGTGTGCATTCATCCCAGCTTCCTCCTTTTGAGCAATTATGAACACAGACGTTGGAGAACCTGAGTGAGTGACTGGCACGCCAGATCTCCAAGGTGCTTCTCAAATAAAAAAAAAACCCGAATCAAGCAAAAACATTGATTAAAAGCTATGTGCTGGCTGAATATCGGTCTCCACAGCCTGGCTTTTCTCCTGAGATCCCAGCATCCACTGTAGGTGCTCCTTGTCCCTGGAGTGCTTCACTCCGACTCTCACCTAGCGCAGTCATCACACTCAGTGAGGTACAAGTACCTCAGGGCTGTGTATGTGTCTGTGTCAGTGTATGTGTATATACAGTATGTTTATATATGTATTAATCTCACATATGCTTGAAGGATGTAGCATTTGTGGAGTTTTATGAAGTTGTCTTTCAGCATCTTCGGCTGCTTCACGAAGTGTGAACAGTTTTGGATGTTAGCCTTCATCCTTTCCACCACAGTCTTCACGTTTCTGACCTGAGGAAACAAAGACATCACAAACAATGGCACCAGTGGTTATATTGTAATGCTTATTATCCCTATTACCAATAATATGAGTAATAACCTGGTGCTGTCAAAACACAATTAAATATGAACTGTTTTTCAGGTAAGAAACTTATTTTCCCCTCTTCAGGACTCATCCCCACACTGAGTTTACATATTTGCATCCCATCACTCACTGCATGTTACAAAGAACTATAAGAAATTATTGTTAATCATAAACAAAGCATATTGTGGTGAAACAAATCCTCTCTGTGCACAGCTCTTTTCCCTTTATTTTCAGCTTCTGCTTCAGGTCCTTAATGGTCTCCTTATTCTTATTGCTGATCTCCTCCGCCTTAGCCTTGAACCAAAATAACAACATTTTCTGATGAGCTAGACATTAATAATACTAACAGCCGTAATTGTACCAATCATTTGCAATCAAGTTCATTATATAAAGGAACAAATTACAACCACAAAGCAATTAAGTCTATATTTATTATAGTCAGTATTTTATATTTGATTGACTTAAAAATAGAAAAGTTACTTGTTAGACCTTAATTGACTCGTTAATTAATTTGTTACAGTGTTTGACAGTGAAGTGACATGACTTGTGGCCAAGTATGGTGACCCATACTAGGAATTTGTGCTCTGCATTTAACTGCATCCAAGTATATACACACACACACACACACACGGAGCAGTGGGCAGCCTTTTTTTTTTTGCTGCGGCGCCTGGGGAGCAGTTTGGGGGTTCGGTGCCTTGCTCAAGGGTCTCACCTCAGTCGTGGTATTGAGGGTCAAAGAGAGCGCTGGTCATTCATTCCCCCCACCTACACCGGAGACTCAAACCCACAACCTTCAGGTTCACCTTCGGGTTGCAAGTCCAACTCTCATATCCATTAGGCCATGACTGCCCCAATGTCGATGCTGTATAAAATTCTATACACTGTTAAACTCTTCACCTTTTTGACAATCACACTTAGCAGTTACTCGATTTCCTGTTGTTCATTTGGTATCCTCAGTCTTTTGCTTTCTTCACTCAAGTCATCCAGTTGTCTGTTGATCATGATCAAATCTTCCTTATTCTTCTGTTTTTCTGCTCTTCTTGTGCATTTTAACTATGTCTTGGAAGTGTTTTTCCTGCAGGTTCAGAACAGACTCCCTTTTTATTTATTTCTTTTAATTTTTTTGTATAAGATCAATCTGTCTTAATGGTTAGCTTATTCAACTTTATTTATAACAAAGACCTTTAGCAATTAATTACTGACAACCAGGGGCATGATCAAATTGCTGCATAATGTATATACTGTTACATTATACCACAAGAGATAATAATGTCCCAGAAAAAGGCTATTCTCAGGTGTTCCTTAAAATAGACTACAAGAGTTTTGTAAAACATTACTGCCTACTTTTTAAAGTGCAAGCAAAGCAAATGGAAATGTGCTAAAGACCGTGATTGAAAGTCCAACATGCACCTGAATCTGATCATCATGTTGTAGCTTAAACAATAAAGTTCTGAAAACCAGGATGCTGAGTTGTACACATATCTGAGTTGAGTTGTACACTGCCTCCCCTCAGACATCAGCAACTTGGCCTTTTGCTATAGAGAGAAGAAGAAGATGCACACTACAGTGTAAACACTCCAAATGTACTAATCTCAAGACTTAACTGAAAATGAATCTCTATTCCCCATATAGTAGATTTTACAAACTGATCTGGTCCACACATGCAACAAGTATGTCAGAGTCTAATAGTAAGCTTTTGAGGGTACATTGATATCAACTATACCTTCAATATTAATGCTTACTGTACCTCTGCTTCTTTTAGTGTAGGCAGTCTATCTAGTGTACCATGTGTCAAATTTTAAAGTGTTAACGACAGAAAAACTAGTAAGAATTCTAGGAAAAGGAATAAGGGGGACATATGCAGGACTTCAGACACACAAGAAGCAAAGAAGAAACAAACAACGGATGGCAAAAGACACAGCTTAAGCTGACTAGATACAGATAACAATAATGATCAGGGGCATGGTCACTACGGCTTCCTTACCTCCTGCAGCTTGGTCTCATAGGACTGTTTCATGTCTTCCATGGCATTGAGATGGCTGCCCTCTTGCTGGCACATTATCTCCTTCTTCAGCATTGCCTCAATTCTCTGCTCCAACTCGTGGTGTTTTTTGAATGCTATTAACACCTTGTCTTTGTGAGTTTGTTCTGGGAATAAAATTAGCCATGCTTTTAAAATTGCATACTGTTGCAGTGCTTTAACCATTCTAGTGTAAGGAGCCAGACTAGAAAATTCAACAAAAACTCATGCATATGGCTTATAAGACTGAGACAAACACATTTTAGGCTAAGGAAATAAATGGTTATATTTTATTAATAAATTGTTCTACTGCAGATGAACTTTCAGGTGCACTTCAGTAGAGCAAAAGAGCAAAAATTCAGAGCCTCTGACCCTTTTACAAAGTGCAGACATTCAGATCCAGATGATATTATGACACTACATATCATTGAGTTTTGCACTGTGAACACACTCCTCACACTAAAACTAGACAAGGTACAAGACAGAGCTCATTAAATAGTCTCACACTTGCTGTGACACACCTAATGTATAACACCAACCTATAAATTCTGCCTGACTTTGTTAATCTTCTGCTTGTAGTCCATATGAGTCTGATTTAGCTTGCGCTCCTGCTCCTCCTTCAGTAACTCAATCTGGGTGTAAGCCTCTAGTATACTCTGGTCCTGGATGATAATAGGGGTTTAACACAGAAAAATGTCAGAGGCTGGACATCAAAGTATAGGTTCAGGATGACACTTTAAGCATTTTATCCTGTAGCTGTGTCACTATAAAATAAGAAGAGATGGCCTGGGGCAGTGGCACAGCCATTACTAAGTAGAGAACTGAGCATGCAGCAATACACCGTGAATGGGCCTCCAGTCTACTAGAAGGTCACACACACGGTCACACACAGTCACACACACAGTCACACTTAGGGCCAACTTATTATAGCCAATCCATGTTTTTGGGAGGTGAGAGGAAACCCACAGGGAGAATATACAATAACTCCTCACAGACAGTCACCTGGCCTCAGGACTGAACCAGGGACACTGGTGCTGTGAGGTGACAATGCACCACTGCACCACTGTGAAAGTTACTACTATAAAGAGAACATCATTCCATCAATTTCAAAGAATATCTAGCTCATTGCATGTTCATATTTGCCTTTTTCTCAAGAACAGCCTTGGTACAGAGGACCACACAGTCAAGGAAATAACAGACTCATTGTATTCTTTCTCGCTTCCTTGGCTGTTATTTTCTGATATCAGGATGTATCTTTGGTCATTATCTCCTACACTGCATATCATTATCTATGTATAAGTATTTCTGTTTTTTTCACTGATAGCACCAATAGAATACACACATACTTTGGTGATGAGACCAGATCTGATGTTCTGTCCAGGTTTTCTCTTTCCTTAACTGGTGTTGCCTGACTTTGGCATGTCCAGTGATGGTTCCAACGAAGACTGCTTGGCCTGAAAGAGTCATGGCGATGACTGTGTAGGGCACGTCATCTGAGGCCACTTTCATCAGGATCTAAATGAAAACAAAAAGGAATATGAATCAAGTACTTCCGTCCATACACATATAGAGAATGAATCAATTTAGGTACCAACTAGTTTCAATGTTTTTTAATTCTGTGTTTTAAATTCTAACATCTACATTATTTTTGTACGAACTGCAGCACCTGGTAGAGGGCAGAACAACAGATCTTATCATACAGAAAATACAGTACATGCTTCATGTGATTCTGCACAATATATGGCTTTAAATGCTTGAATCTTGCAGTGAGTGTGTGTGTGGATTTAAGCCCTCATTCATTATGTGTTGTGCAGTTGAGCTGCTGTGATTGTAACTCTATCACCATTCACAGAGTCAAAACAATCATATGATGATTTGCCCTTTCATCTTGGAACTCCTTTGGTCTGAAATCAGTTCCAACAGTGAGGACGCTCCTGGTGTTGGGCAAGAAAGTCACATCTGTGTAGATACACTTCACCGACATCACCTGATGGGTCAGGACAGGGTACATGGATCATGGATATTTATTAATGGTCTTAATTATTTTTCAAATATTTTTATTTACACCTTTAAACAAACAATTTCAATGG
Organism: Pangasianodon hypophthalmus; assembly: GCF_027358585.1. Lineage (NCBI taxonomy): Eukaryota > Metazoa > Chordata > Actinopteri > Siluriformes > Pangasiidae > Pangasianodon > Pangasianodon hypophthalmus. The sequence goes on from NC_069739.1 coordinate 9,866,695, forward strand.
TGGTGGGCAAACTGGGCAAAGGAACTAGACACAGGGACTTCGAGAATTGGTCTGCAATGACCGGATAGTGGTGTACTCTCTGGATTCAGGCAGTTCAGTAATAAAATCCACTGCTATGTGTGACCAGGGTCGGTGTGGCTTGCCTGCCAACAGGGTTCTGGGCATCTTGGCTTGGGCACAGGAGCTGCATGACAATACGGCCTGGTGTACATCAGCCCACGTGATAAGCCTGGTTCTGAATTTGGTGGGCACTAACTTACAATTCAGAGCAAAAGAACAAGGATTTTGGTGATAGGGCATGCAAGCAAGGGCTTGGTCAATCTCCCAGTCCACGGCACCACTCACACAAAATCTTCACCCTCCTACTGTCTGGCAAACGGTACCGAAGCATTCGGGCCCTCATGGCCAGACCGTGCAACAGTTTCATTCCCCAAGCCATCAGACTCCTCAACACTCAGAGACTGAAAACACGCACACACAAAACTGAACATCACCCCATTCTCCTTGCAATTTTTGCACATCTCTATATTCAATTTCTGCTGCTACAAATATTTATTATATACTGTATATAATCTTTATACTCTCTACCTGGCTGCTACTCATGTTCACATTTACAGCAACTTATACTGTTACTCTTTTGCACTAGTGTCATCTGATTCACTTTCTACTAAAACTGTGTACTAGTCGGTGCTGCACTGTAACTTACTGTGCCCATTGTCTTGGTGTGGTAGTTTTGTACTGTTTTGTGCTGTCTGCACATGTTTGCACTGTGCATTTTATGTAAATATATGTAGTCTCCTGTAGTTCTGTTTTTGTTTTATGCAGCACCTTGGTCCTGGAGGAACATTTCACTGTGTACTAACTAGCTGTATATGGTTGACTAGCTGTATATGACAATAAAAGCCACTTGACTTGAAAACACAATGGTGGCAGGATAGGCACCTCACTGGTTTCTCTCAGTACGGTAGTGTAGATACAAGAAATTGCATCTGCTTTAGGGTTTTTGGAGGCAGATTTTGGAGCCAGGAGTGGGTGAAATCAAACCTGGCAAAAAAGAGCGATCAACATGCTTGGCCAGGGGTTAAGCATTTAGCTGTTCTGAGGTACTCTAGGTTCTTATGGTCAGTAAAGATAATGAATGGGTGCTCCCTCCAGACAGTGACGAAATTCCTCCAATGATGGCCTGCATCTCAAGACTACCAATGTCATAATCTCTGTGGGGGACAGTTTCCTTGTTCCAGGCCAGGCACTTGGCTGCTTTCTTGAGCAGTGATGTCATAGGGTGGGCTATTGAACTGAAGCCCCGAATGAAGCGTCTATAAAAATTGGCAAAGCCTAGGAATCAATGCGAGACCTTTATTGTTCTAGGTGTCAGCCAGTTACCTTGGCATGGTCCATGGTCCATTAGGGTTAATGACATACCCCAGAAATGAGATGGTGTGACTGTGAGATTCACATTTCTCTTGTTTGACATAGAGCTGATGTTGCAGGATGTTGCAACAAAGTCGTCACTATTACTTATGATAAGCCACATTACGTACTGCTCAGCAAGAACTACATTACCGATATAGTAATCGAAGTCAAATCGGATCAGAAAAAGCATATACCTTTTAGGTACGGGAAATTTATAGCTAAACTACACTTCAGACCCGCTAAACATTTGTTACGTCTGTAAAAATGATAGATGGGGGTATGCTGATCTGCAGTCCTATGTAGATTATTACATCCACCAGGCTGGAAATGGACTTCCTGTTTTTCACAGTGCACCCACCATGTATGGGGTGGGCCTAGGAAGTCTGTTCAAGGGTCTTTTTAGAATGGCAGTTCCGTTCATCAAAAGGTTCAAGGTTCAAGTTTCATTTATTTGTCATTCAACATGTTAAAAACATGAAACTACGAAAACTGTTTCCCAGGTTCAGCGTTTAAAAAAAGATAATAATAAATACACTGCTCAAAAAAATTGAAGGAACACTTTTTAATCAGGGTATAGCATCAAGTCAATTAAACTCCTGGGATATTGATCTGGTCAGTTAAGTAGCAGAGGGGGTTGTTAATCAGTTTCAGCTGCTTTGGTGTTAATGAAATTAACAACAGGTGCACTAGATGGGCAACAATGAGACGACCCCCAAAACAGGAATGGTTTTACAGGTGGAGGCCACTGACATTTTTTTCACTACTCATCTTTTCTGACTGTTTTTCACTAGTTTTGCATTTGGCTAGGGTCAATGTCACTACTGGTAGCATGAGGTGATACCTGGACCCTACAGAGGTTGCACAGGCAGTCCAACTCCTCCAGGATGGCACATCAATACGTGCCATTGCCAGAAGGTTTGCTGTGTCTCCCAGCACAGTCTCAAGAGCATGGAGGAGATTCCAGGAGACAGGCAGTTACTCTAGGTGAGCTGGACAGGGCCGTAGAAGGTCCTTAACCCATCAGCAGGACCGGTATCTGCTCCTTTGTGCAAGGAGGAACAGGATGAGCTCTGCCAAAGCCCTACAAAATGACCTCCAGCAGGCCGCTGGTGTGAATGTCTCTGACCAAACAATCAGAAACAGACTTCATGAGGGTGGCCTGAGGGCCCGACATCTTCTAGTGGGCCCTGTGCTCACTGCACCGTGGAGCTCAATTGGCATTTTCCATTGAACACAAGAATTGGCAGGTCCGCCACTGGTGCCCTGTGCTTTTCACAGATGAGAGCAGGTTCACCCAGAGCACATGTGACAGATGTGAAAGGGTCTGGAGAAGCCGTGAAGAACGTTATGCTGCCTGTAACATCGTTCAGCATGACCGGTTTGGTGGTGGGTCAGTGATGGTCTGAGGAAGCATATCCATGGAGGGTCGCACAGACCTCTACAGGCTAGACAATGGCACCCTGACTGCCATTAGGTATCGGGATGAAATCCTTGGACCCATTGTCAGACCCTACGCTGGTGCAGTGGGTCCTGGGTTCCTCCTGGTGCACGACAATGCCCGGCCTCATGTGGCGAGAGTATGTAGGCAGTTCCTGGAGGATGAAGGAATTGATACCATTGAATGGCCCCCACGCTCGCCTGATCTAAATCCAATAGAACACCTCTGGGACATTATGTTTCGGTCCATCCGACAGCGCCAGGTTGCACCTCAGACTGTCCAGGAGCTCAGTGATGCCCTGGTCCAGATCTGGGAGGAAATACCCGAGGACGCCATCCGTTGTCTCATACAAGCATGTGGGGGCCATACAAACTACTGAGTACCATTTTGAGTTGCTGCAATGAAATTTCAGCAATATGGACTAGCCTGCTGCATTATTTTTTCACTTTGATTTTCGGGGTGTCTTTGAATTCAGCCCTCTGTAGGTTGATAATTTCCATCAAACAATGTGGCATCCTTTCATTCCTAACACATTACCCAGTCCATATCAGTATAGATATCCAGCATGATATTTTTCCCCATTGAGATCTGATGTGTTTTCAAAGTGTTCCTTTAATTTTTTTGAGCAGTGTAGATAATAAATAACCTAAGACCAATGATAAAAACCTAAAATCATCATAATATATAAAACACATTATTAAAAACAATCTACATGTTGGGTTAAGTGCAGTAAAAGGTGCAGAGGACTGCTTATTGCACAGAGTTCATGAGCCTCACAGCCTCAGGGAAGAAGCTGCACTTGTTGTCTGAGCACTGGGGCTGCGCAGCCTTCTACCTGAAGGGAGGGAGGTGAACAGTTCATGGGCTGGGTGGGTGGAGTCCATCATGATTCATTGCTCTGGTTCTACATCTCAATTCAATTCAATTCAATTTTATTTGTATAGCGCTTTTAACAATGGACATTGTCACAAAGCAGCTTTACAGAAATAAATGGATTCACAAAAATATATTGTAAATATTTGAATTTATCACTGTGAATTTATCCCTAATGAGCAAGCCAGTGGCGATGGTGGCAAGGAAAAACTCCCCGAGATGATATGAGGAAGAAACCTTGAGAGGAACCAGGCTCAAAAGGGAACCCATCCTCATCTGGGTGCAACGGATAGTGCAATTATAAATAAATCCCTTCTATTGTGTACTATATGGACAAATAGTGCAATTGTGCAACCAATAAATTCATCACAGTTTTTGCAAGAAGTCCGGCTGGTTAAAATCTATCCACTGTCCACTGATGGAGTCCTGAGTACGAAGCTGCTCGTGGCAACTGCAGCCCCAAAGCCACTACAGCAATCGCAGTCCCAAGCGACCTACATCTGCTGATATAGATGTCCTCTAAAAAAGGGAGGCTGCTACCACTCTTTGCAGAGCCTTCTTATCAGCCACAGAGCAGTTGCTGAACCAGACAGTTATAGGGAATGTCAGGAAAAGGAAGTCAGCACAGCAGCACTGAGGCCGGCCTGCTTCAGCCTCGTCATAAAATACAGGCGTTGGTGAGCCTTCTTAATGATGCTGGCTGTGTTCATGGCCCATGTGAGGTCATTGGACATGTGCAGGCCCAAGTATTTGGCTGTGGTCACCAGCTCCACAGCTTCTCCTCCAATGAAGAGGGGAGGAGGGGTGTGAGCTCTCCTCCTAAAGTCCACCACCATCTCTTTCGTCTTCCCCATTAATGCACAGTTTGTTTGCGTCACACCAGTCAACGAGTTCTTCTACCTCCCACCTATACATAGACTCGTTGTTGCTGGAGATCAGACCAACAACGGCCGTGTTATCCATAAACTTCACAATATGATTGCCCAGGTACCTTGCTGAGCAATCATACATGAGTAGCGTGTACAGGTGGGGGCTCAGAACACACCTTTGTGGAGAGCTGGTGTTGAGTACGATGGTGGAGGACGAGATACCGTGGATCTTCACGGACTGTGGCCTGCCTGTCAAGAAGTCCAATACATAGATGGTTTCACCTCCCACAGTAGCAGTTTGTTGGCTAGTTTCTGCGGAATGATGGTATTAAACGCAGAACTAAAGTCCAGAAAGAGCAGTCTGATGTATGAGTCCCTGCCCTCCAGATGAGTGAGAGCAGCGTGGATGACAGCTGATACTGCCTCGGACACAGACCAGTTCTTCCTGTATGCATACTGCTGTGGGTCCACAGTGATGTCAAATGAGTCCTTAATGTGGGCCAAAACCAGCCGCTCAAGGCACTTCATGACAATTGGGGTGAGGGCCACTGGACGATAGTCATTCATGCCTTTCATGGCAGATTGTTTAGGCCCTGGGACAATAGTGGACCTCTTGAAACAGACAGGCACCACAGCTTGAGACAGAGAGGTGTTAAAAATGTCTGTCAGCACCCCAGTGAGTTCCTGAGCTTTCTGGGCCTGCTGCTTTCCAAGCGTTGATCCTCTGTAGTGTCCTCCTGATGTCCACCGCAGACACACTGAAGGGCAGCTCACCTGGTGGGACTGCGAACCTGGTGCTGTGGGAGGAGTTGGATGACTCGAAGCGGGCATAGAAGGTATTCAGAGCATCAGGCAGTGAAGGATCTCAAGGGCAATCAGCATCCCTCCTTTTGTACTCTGTGATACTTTTCCACATGCTTCAGAGGTCTTTGGTGGCAAAATGACCCTGTATCCTGGGTATAGGTTGCCTTTGCCCTTTTGATGGCAGCATCCAGTTTCCTCCTTGCTGGTCTCAGTGCCACTGGATCTCCAGACTGGAAGGCTGAGTCCCGTACCTTTAAGAAAGACCACACTTCTCCATTTAGCCAGGGTTTCTGGTTAGGACATATGATTATCTCCTTTGTGATGGTGACATCGTCAATACATTTGCTGATGTATCCACACACAGAGGAAGCATAGTCCTCCAGGTCCACCCTGCCATCATGAGTTGCTGCTTCTCTGAACACCTGCCAGCTGGTGCACTCAAAACTGTCCTAGAGCATAGAGACGGCTCCACTAGGCCACACAGTGATGGTCTTCCGTGCGTGCTTGTTGTCTTTGAGCACAGGACAATGTGTGGGAACCAAAAGGACAGAGGTGTGGTTGGAGAAGCCAAGGTGGGGGTGGGACACTGCCACGTATGCCTCACATTTATTGTGAATCCAGCATGTTGTTGCCCCTGGTCGCTATGGAAACATGCTGGAAAAACCATGGCAAAAAGTCCATCAGTTTAGCCTGGTTGAGGATGCTACCAGGATGAAAGCCTCTGGGTGCTTGGTCTGTAGCTCCCTGAGTGCTATGCTAACATTAGCGCTCGGGGGGATGTAGACAGCTACCATATACACAATTGTGAACTCCCAGGGCAGGTAAAATGGACGGCATTTCAGCGATAAATATTTCACTGACTCAGAACAATGGCTGCTCACCAGACTACAGTTTGTGCACAGAGTCCTCCTCCACGAGTTTTTCCTGACAGGTGGTTTCGGTCGGCTCGGAAGAAGAGTAGCTGAGTCCGGCATGTTGTTGTTTAGCCATGTCTCCATCAGGAAAAATACACAGCAGTTCTGCATCTCTCTGTAGCTGCTCAATCAGAGTCGCATTAGGTCCATCTTATTGTCCAATGATCGGACATTTGCCCAAAAGGTCGGAAGAGAAGGTCTGTTGTTAACCTTTAGCCTAGTTAGCAAACCAGCCCGCTTGCCTCTCTTCTGTTTACGAGCACACCGCTTCCTGAGTCCTCTGAGCCGGTGTGTCTTGCTCCTCCAGACCGCTGTCCTCAGGATCCGTAGTCTACCCAACATAGCTTTTAGCTCTGATTTAATTGCTATTGTGGGAACAGCGAGTCCATAAAGTTTACTTGAACTGTACCTCACTACACTTGGTCCTAAGTTAGTAAATATGCTTGTCACTGGTAGCTGAGAAGCTGCACTGCTGTGCGTCGCCATGTTCGCCATGTGTCTCCAGTGAAAAGAGGGTTTGCTATTGCAAAACCTCATTTAAAAACAGTGGCCAAAGGTATGTAGTGAGCAACATTTTGAACAAGACACAAACTCAGAAATAAGATGGATCAGGTCTTGCATTGATTGCACGTAAAAAATCTAAAGGATCCCCCAGACATCGACACACGATTCCAAATTACAGACGCATGGTAATCAAAATCAAGACCAGTGTGAAAAAGACCAAGCAGAGAGACAATAAGCATCTTTCTATCAAAAGCAACAAAATCTACAAAAGAAAGCATCTGAACATTTTCTAACATCATGGCTTTCTTACACAGTCTATCCTCAGACAGAGTCATACTAAGACAGAGTTGGATATTTTTACAATACCTTATATACAAACGAGTAACGAAAATTACACTTATGTTGAAATACCGCCACATTCTGTTCTGACGGACAACAGCCCCCTGGGGTTCTTTGTGGCTGGAAACAGTGAGGATTACCTCAACTTGAACAACACTTTTTTACAACTAGTGTTTAAAATCGTGAACCCTGATGGTACCAACATAGCTAACGATGCAAAGGTTAGGGTTGTTAACTATCCATTAGCATCCCTTTTTTCACAAGTGGACATCATGCTCGGGGATCGCCTTATTGCTCAATCTAGCAGTACATACCCATACTGTGCTACGTTTAAATGTCTTCTCAACTATGGAAAAGATACCCTGGAAAGACAATTTTGCACGAGAATATTCTACAAAGACACGGCATGGCATATGGACGCCACTTATCCTGATAGTCGAAACGAAGGTCTTAAAAAAGGGCTGCATTCAGTGCTCAAAACAACACCTTTGACCTGACTAGACACATTCACTCAGATATATTTTTTCAGGATAAACTGTTACTGAATGGCATCAATTTGAGGATTAAAATGTTTAGCAGTAAAGATGAATTTTGCTTGATGAAGGAAGGAAATGCCAATTTCATTCTGAAAATACTCAATGCTTCTCTTTTTGTGAAGAAAGTAACCTTCTCACCATCTGTAAAACTCAGTCATGCGCAAGCATTCCTTACCGCCACCACCAAGTACACTACTGAAAGAGTTTACATGAAGACCTTCAGTCTAGCTTCAGGAAGCCGCATTTGTTCACAAGAGACTCTTTTCCTCTGACCATTACCTAAAACCATTATCTTTGGGATGGCAGACAATGAAGCCTTCAGTGGAGCATACAATAAAAACCCTTTTAATTAAAACATTTAACGTTTATTTTAAAACATTATGATGCAGAGTTTATTGCACTCTATGTATATGGTACTCAATATCCTGCAAAACCATTTCAACCTGTTTTCCAGTCCTGTGGTCTGTGAATTCCATTCTTTAATTTTAGCATCAGGAAAGCAGCTAAAAGATCAGGTGTTGGCAATAAACAGAGAAGAGTATCTGTAGGGTTATACTTTATTTGCATTCAACCTCAATCCTGATGATGAATGTGGGCAACATTTGTCATTAATATGGGAATATGCATTTGGAACTCAGATTTCGACAAGCGCTTCCGAGAACAGTGAATCTAATTGTATACGCCAGTTTCGACAGTATTCTAGAAATAAACAATCAAAGAAACGTGCTCATCCATTACCAGTAACACATGGATGCCAGAGAACTAAAGGAGGTTATGAGAAGTTGTCCTGAAATAGATAAACTATTTTGTGGTGTGAGGGCCTGTGACGAGCTGCCTACAAATACAGTGAGACTGTTTCCTGCTTTATTCATCGTGAATACACATCCGAGATACATGTCGGGTAAGCGTTGGCTAGCTTTATGTCTTAATGATGAAACCTCCGGAGAGTTTTTTTTTACTTGTACGGAAACCCTCCAGACTGCAAACCCTTTCCTGATTCTATTAATTATTTTTTGACAAAGAACTGTTGCAAAATAAAATATAACCCTGTACAAGTTCAAAATTTTATTTCTGTTTGCTGCAGGCAACACTGTGTGTTTTTTCTGTGTCACAGAGCAAAAGGTTGCTTGTTTACCATATTATGTCTATGTATAGCAAAGATTAAACTAGAAATGATAAAGTTGTAGTGTCTTTTGTTAAAAAAATGTATCCATGCGAGATCCTTTGATAGTTTTTCCATTAAAAATAATTTCACCATTATCATTCCATGAAGCAAGTTCCAAGTTTAAAAATCTTTGCAGGTCAGATACATAGAGTTTCACCTTTTCATAATCATTCAGATCAGTTCTTGACAAAATCCGTCATATTGTATCATCTAATTTGTTCTCGACAGTCTTTCTTAAACTTTCATTCCCTGTGTTGATGTTTTTAATTGTATCAGGCTGTTGTTGAGGGACTAAATACATTTTCTGTTACGGGAGGCAATTAAGCTACTTATAAAAGGAATGGCTACATTGAGCAAAGATAGAAGAAATCCTCCAGATTGATTAATAGCTTTCCTTTTGTTTCTACAGATGCTCTTTTATCAGCAAACAGTTTGATCCATTTTTTCTTCTTTTTTTTTTAAACCTGGTACTGTTTTGTAGTCAGTGGTATGTTCTCCCTGAGCACATTTAAAGCTAGTTCACATATGCTCAGAATGAGGTCTGTGAGTGCATCACTTAATATATCCTTTCTCCTCCAGGGTGGAGAGTGGTATAATGAATTCAACAATGTTTTCAATGCTTTAAAATTTTCTTTTTTTTGGAACATACACAACCGGATTCTCACCTGGAAGCAACCCTTACTGGAGATGGAGTTCTTCTGGTGGATGTGCTTTCAGATCAACAAATACATATCCGTGAGGTTTAGCAATGGCATCTTGAAAACATTCTAATAAGTACTTGCTGTTACCCGGATACATTTGACAGGCTAGTATGCTGATCTGTATTTTGTCTCTAGGGTTTTTAAAAAGAACCATGTAGTTGGTGTTCAGGTTGATCATTCTACTAGTTTTGCCTTGAAAAAACAAGTTTTGAAAGAGATAGATGATGCTCAGATTTCTATGGTGGGTGTATTTTTAAAAGCCTTTTCTACTTCATCATTTTTACTGGCAGATTCCATCAAGTCATCAATTACTAATAAGTTTGTTTTGCTGGGTGGAAATCATCACACAATAAATAAGGGATTCCTTGAAGAAATTTTATATTTATTCCAATCATCAATTCATTGTACATAGGTTGCCAGCATGTATAACACCAAACAATGTTTTCAGGAACTACTGACAGTACCTCTTTACAGGTTTCCAACAACATTTTGATAAAATATGATTTTATTTTTTTTATAAAATATGATTTTGATTCAAACAAAATAAACTGTTAATAAACAAACAAAATATACTTACATACATATATACATATAAACATGAAAAGTCTTAATAACTGTAAGGGAGAGTTGTGAAATCAGGTAATAAAACACGCTTATCGTACACAACCCTAAACCTTTTTAACTGTGAATGGTTTCTCAAATGAAACCCTTTTTTATCTCGCGTGATTTGGTTATGCAAGGTTATAAGTTGACTGGTTTGATCCAGATTTTTCACTCGTTCGTCCACCAACTCTGTCAGCAACTTCAGAATTCTTATAACTTAAAGTAATGCCTTAAGTTTTCATTGTTGTTTTTCCTTTTATAGTTTTGTAACCATGGGTTTTAGGGCCTGCACTTATGAACTAAAATTTGATCACCATCATGTAGTTCGCTGGTAAGTCCACCCAAGTAATTGCTCAATGGAGGCATCCAGTCACCTTACTTTTAGGAATATTTTAATATAATCAGTAAAAAGATTGTCAGATCTATTAGGAAAGTGCCAGACTTCACTTTAGAAACACTTCTAAAATTTTGTAACCTTTTTCGACAGCTTTTAGCATAGAAGCAATAGAAGCTCATGTTCCTGTAAGAGCTCTCTCCTGATCTGTATGATCGCAATGCTTTTGTTGTTGCTTGCAGCATCTTCTACATAGACGAAAGAGGAGTTTGCTTTTTACACGAAACAGGTACCTACAGACCCCTAGGGGGTAATACTTTTGCTCAGATTATGCCAAAGTAATTTTCCAGAGGTTCAAAGTCACAATAAATGATGATTGGGTGACCAATCGGGTACGTCTTTGTCTTGTTTACATATGGGTAACGAGAGATAAAATCTAAATAATCGATTCTCTCACCAGGTTGAGCTACATAGTGTAAATGTAATGCATTTGTTTGACCACCGTAAAGAGCATCTCGTGGGTTTAAATGCTCAGGAAAGTCAAACTCTTTTAGAAAGTTTATCACATGGTTGTTGCTTTTCTTCATTTCATCCCACTCACGCTCCCACATCACTGTGACTCGCAAATTGTGGGTCTTTTGCAAATTCTTATTTTTTTTACAATGATTTTTGACAGACATCTCCAAAGCTATATTATATTATTAGTTCTAATATATTATTATAATATATATTAGAACAGCTAAGAGGATGTGCGGTCATAAAAACAACTAAGAAACTCAAAGGTTGTATGTGTCTGACCAACTTCACAGCAACCATCTACAAAATAATTACCAAACCTGGCTACACCTTCGTTCAGCACATGTTGAGTGGGTGGGTTTTGTGTGGCAGAAATGTATTCAAGCCATTGAATGGACAGTGTTCAGAAAGATTTCTGCCTGTTGATGTAATTGTCAAGCAGTGGAATAGCTAGTGTTTTTGGGAAGGAACTTGGTTCTAAAGATTTTCATACAGACAGAAGCAATTGTTATACATTTAAAAGGGTCAACGTTTGTACTTAAAGTTAAACAGCCGTTTCTCAAACTGTCAACGTCGTTTACACAATATTCAGCCATCTCTTTCTTAGAATCAAAGACTTTTTTGTACCACTTGAAAAATTCTTCTCTTTCTTTAGGCATCATGCTATCTACGCCGTAAAACTTATGCTCAGGATATGGGCCTATGTAGTCCTGATGTTCGAAGGTGTTCCAGAAATGGAGAAAATAACCTTTCTTTTTTTCTGAAAATCACTTGGCTTTTGGGAGGCTGCCCAGTTTCATGGGTAGGAAAGACAGGCTATCAATGTTGGACTGGGGAAACTCAGAATCGGTAAAATACAGAATTTTACTGCCTTGCGCAATGATATCAGGTGTGATTCCTTCTTTCACTAAATGATTTAACAAAAGGTATGAATCAAACCCTCTAGCATTAGAGCACTCATGTTTTTTATGGTTCAAAGGGTTCTGCATTATCACGCAATTGCATTTATTGCAGTAGAAACCCGATTCACACATAGAATATTCACCTTCACTCGACTAAAGCTTTGCTTTATGTTTTTCAAAGCAATATAGATCTACATAATCTCTGGCAATCTGCACACTTAGATAGATTTTTACGGTGTTTGTAACAATCAGGATCACGGCAAACATTACAGCTAAATTCTCATTTGTGTTTCCATGAATCATCAAACCCTGAGAGACAGAAACAACATACATAACTAGACCCCAAGAGACCAGTGATACTTTTAACCCCATAATAGTGGTTGTCATGCAAAAACAAGTAAAAAATTTTTTTCATGGGGAGTCTTTGCTGGTTTGAAAGAAAGAGTATCCAGCTTTGCTGTTAGAACAGTATATGATTATGATTTTACAGTTCAAATGTTACTCAAATTTCGATACATCAGCAAAGGTGACTGCTGTGTTTTCAGGTAATCCCGCATCATGTTGGATTTGTTCAGTGATCTTCTCCATTTGAAAATAATTTTTTTTCAGGGTTCAAAGTTGGGTAATGCATAATGCAAAGCACATGCCTCTGTTGTGAAAGATGTATAGCTGTCTCATTTTTTTCTGAACAGCTTCTGAACTGAACATTTTACCTGCTTTCCTTCTAGCTGCACCACCGTGAGGTGGTCGGACTATTTGAGGAATATTTTGAGGGTATTGTCCGTAAAAATTTCATGTATACTCTGAATGACATTTTTTGAGTATGTTCAGAAAAGACTTCAATTCGATGGACCAATTGACTAATTGAATGCGCGATGACACATTGAGAGTATGACCTCTAATTTCAACTGTAACAGCATCCTCATTTCATTTGCCACATCTATCAAACTGTTTAAAATCTCTAAAACATAATTATAAATTCCGCAAAGCTGTTGACATTAGCAATCGAGGAAAAATTCACGCTTCTCCTAATCTCGGTGTTATTGAATCTGTCACGATTAATTATTCTAATATTAGGATCTAACACATTACTGGCTTGTGCATTTTGAATATTAGGAGATGGCATGTTTTCCTCAATGTTATCTATTTGCTCATTTTGAATATTAGGAGAAGGCATGTTTTCCTCAGTGTTATCTATTTGCTCATTTTGAATATTAGGAGATGGCATGTTTTCCATTTGAACATCAGGCAATGCAGGGGCATGCTCATTATCAGTTCTCAAGTTTTGTGTAACTATGGCATGGGGATCGAATAAGTTAACCAGACTGTCATTTAACATAATAAGATTAAGATCATGAAACAAATCTTGAGGAGATAATGGTCTATGTGGTTGAGCGATTTCTGGAGTTGAGATGATATTGAAGTTGTGTTCAGTAGATAAGACCAAACTTTTGTTCAGCTGATTCACTGCATCTATTAATACGAGATTTAACTGCATAGAATGGCCTTTTTCATTTAGACTATTTTGTAACCCTAACAGACTTTGATTTAGTTCACAAAATATGTTGTGTAGAGTCGCCGGTGTGTTTGATACATTTTGACTGGAATTTTGACCGGAATTTTCATCTGAGTATTGATCTGGTCTGAAGTTCTTAGGTTTTCATTCAATATGAAAAATATAAAATATAACAAAATATAAATGCATATAGTAAATGAAAGATTTTACAGTATGGAGTATTCATATTCATCTTACTTATGTTGTGACTTACGTGTAGTTTGTAGGATTGTTCTAGGCTGTGGTACTACAGCAGCTATTGGTCTTTGGATAGGTTATGTTCCAGTGATCTAGGATTCACATGGCCTTGTGTGGACGTTTCAGGAAATTCATTGTCACAATGTCACAATGTTGTTGTCTAAATAATCAGTAAAACAAATAAAATATTCTCTTGGTAACATACAAGTTACCTTTTAGCTCACAACACTTAGAACACTAAGAGATAAACTGAAATTACCTAGGAGGCTTGAGCTTGTTTGTTACGCTTTGTGTCTATATGTGTGTTTGTGTATGTATATCAGAATCAGAATCAGAATCAGAATTAGCTTTATTCACCAAGGGTGCACGCAGACACACAAGGAATTTGTTGTGTTTTTTTTTAAGGTGCTCTTGGTACATACATGCATACATACATACATATCTGACATGAGAACAGAAAACATTTAAATAGTAAGACTTAACAATAAAAAATAATAATGTGTATGAATCTGGAACAGAAGATTTATGTACAGATTTATGCATTATTTACTCTATATATAGCTGTATAAATAAAGAGATATGCATATGTATTTACATAATACTTGAGAAAGAGGCAGTAATTAGAGATGGAGGATGAATTACAGAAATGAATTACAAAAAACACAGGTAATGATTCCTGTGTTAGCTGTTTAAGCTGGAGATGGCATGGGGGAAAAAAACTGTTTTTATGCCTAGATGTTCTAGTGCACAGAGATCTGTAACGTCTGCCTGAAGGGAGGAGTGTAAACAGGTTGTGGCCGGGGTGAGAGGGGTCTGTGATGATGTTAGCTGCCCATTTCTTCACTCTGGAGTTGTACAAGTCCTGAAGGTTGGGCAGGTGCACACCAATGATCCTTTCTGCTGTCCTAACAGTCCGTTGCAATCTTCTGTATATGTGGGGGCACATTCCCTTACACATATGTTTTTCACTTCTGAGTTTCAAAACACATTAAAAACAGATTAAGATTTTCAAATGAAGCATTTCATCATTAACCTTTGACATACACCTGTCAACAAACATATGATTGATGATGACCTTTGACCTAGACTTGTCAAAACCAAAGATACGAAATATACCAGGTATATCTGTCTGTCAGGTACGGATGCCCTTCCCATAGGTGGTCTCTCTGCTTGATGTTTCAGAGAACCAGGGTTATGGACAGTAACCTATTGTTTTTGATCTGAGACATTTTGACATGGTGGAAAGGACAATCAAACGACAACAGAAAGTTTTAAGAGAGACAGAGCTCATTGTTGCCAGGAAATAAATCAGCAGAGGGAACAGAATGCATCTGGTTACGATTAGAATCAGGTTTAATTGATTGATAAATGTAAATGAATGTCTGACTGACACATCCTTTCCTGGAAGCAAACATTAACACATCACTTAAGCCACCAAAGGCCACCACTGGCACACTCAGACTTTTTTATTTTCAAGATACTTTAGAGCCTCATCATGGATATTAAATTCAATTAAGTTTAAAATTTGGTTTGCATTTTCCATATTTAGCTTTATGTAAGTGAAATTCCCATGAAGTATTATTAAATTCAAAATAAAAGTTATAGGGGTGACCTCACAATCAAAACCAATTCTAACATCTTTAGGAGTTATATTTACCTAGTATACAATTTTAGCTGAAAAATACACAGACACTTAGAAACACTATACAGTGATAAATATTATGCAAAATTTTTTAAATGTAATTCTCAAATTGTATTAGTTTTATTTATTATTATTATTTAATCTATATTGAAGAGACCATGCTTTGCTCCAAGGAACTACCATAAAACAGGATTTATAAAATAATTTCCCTCCTGGCATAATTTTCCTACTGTTATAAAATATATAAAAAAATAAAAATAAAAAAATAAAAATAAAAAAAATAAAATAAAAAACCTTCCCTAGTATGTTTATTTCTGCAATTCTTATTACTGATTTCAAGACCATTAATATAAAGTACTGGTTTAAATGTAGATTTTTTAAAAATCAAAATGTATATGTGATTTTATTAACATTAAAAGATCTGAGAGGATAGCATTCATTACAGTATAATATTCTTTATATTTTATAGGGAAGGACCATGTATGCATTAAGTAACCATATGAAAGTAACTGACCAGACTCATCCATAAGATCTGTTACTTTTCCAATGTTCTAGGTATAAACATTTCTTCTTAAATGTAATGTCTGCATTATTCCATATAACAGTTTTATATGGAATAAAAAATCTGTAGACTGCCAACTTTTTAAAATACCAAATGGAATTGGATTTATCTAAACAATTACTAAGCCATTTAACTTTGGATGTCTAAAAGTTCAAATCCTCCCACTGTTCTTGATCCAGAAAGAGGGATGTTGGGAGTTCCTAATTTGCTTCTTGAAAATTGAAAACTGTTAAACTTTGGATTTCCTGGCATTCTTTTGAAAGCAATTCCACTACAATGAGAAACAAAAGGAGGAAAGGGACACCCTTTGCGAATCCCTCTGGTAATGGGGCACACTCAAACTCACGTGGTGCTCTATAGTCTAAAATAAAGTAGGCAGTGGATCAAACCACTGTGAGGATTAGGAGGATCGCAATCTTTTTAATCGTGATAAAACGTGTTGTTTTGTGTCTATAATTAGCGCAAATGCCTTCTTTACGCATTACATTGTTTTAAATAATTATTTTTTACAATTATAAATTATAATTTATTCAAAACAATAACAATAATCAAACACCTAATTTTCCAACGCGGTAGGAACCATTCATTGTTCGGTATCAGTGGTTCCGGACCCATTTTATTGTTGCAGTCTGGGAGTGGGCGTTTCTAACGCTACTGATACCAACACGGTAAGAAAGTTTGTTTGGAGCGTTATGCAGAGTTTACTTGATTATCTTCCGCTAGTTATGGCTAAGAGTGAAAGCAAGCATGGTTTAAAAAAGACCTCTCATATATATATATGTATATATATATATATATAATGTGTGTGTGTGGCCATGGTATAAACGGGATAATCCATGGCCAGGTGTGCATTACACGATTATAATGCACGACGTGGAGGCAAAGAATCACCCGACGCGAAGCGGAGTGCATTAAAATCGTGTAATGCACACCTAGCCACGGATTATGCCGTTTATACCATGGTCACCTGCCAGCATCAACAAAAGCTGTCATTGATGTTTGCAGGGCAAAATTTGACTGAAAGGATAAAAATAACGGTTAATTTTCGTTAGTTATTTTTTACGAAAATAACAGACCATGGTATGAATATATATCAGGTCTCATTATAAGGAAGATGATATTTGTTAATGTTTTGCACAGTCGGTGTATGAGACATGCGAAATGTATCTGGAGCGCGCACTCGTTATACAAAACATTTCTTACAGTCAAACTGTATGTTGCACAAATTTACAAGAATAAAATGCATTGATGATAATTCATGAATCTGTGTGTTTTGTGTAGAAAGTTATGTCTGTGAGGAGTAGTGTATCTGTTAAAATGTATTGATGGCTGGAGTGGCAGATACCAGCAGGTAATTCTTGCATTACTGTCTTTCATGCAATGCAGACATTGCAAGGCAAAGTGGTCAGTCTAGAGTATGAACTCCTTGCTCACTAGTTAGTACTTCAAAGTGTTGAAGGCCAGTGGCATAATGCAAAACGGTCCAGCTTGCATGATACTTAAGGGTGCTTTCACATATGCAGTGTTTCGTCCGTTTGATTAGATTTACCATTTTGTGTGGTTTGTTTATGCCGGTGAGATCACAGCAATCACACTCTAGTGCAACGGTGAGACCAGCTGATTAAGGGGGTCTGGATCTGGTTCCAGGCGAACTCTTGGTTCAATTGCAGTGAGAAGGTGATTCAATCCTGAATTGACCCAAATACAGGAAGCGAACCAAACATGCAGTGTGTTCTGGTTTGCGGATGACATTTTTCTGTAGATGTGAGCTGCAGAGTGAGCGGCAAGGAACAAACTGAGCTAAAGGACAGAGCTGCTTAAATGTGATGTGTTCTGGAGATTTTTAATGGTGATCAAAAAGAGAAAATAAACTATTAAGTGTGGCTCTGTGTTCTCTGTGCTCAGCTGATTTTTGCGATGTGTTTACTTTTTCATTGTCATATTTCTGACCAATGAATGAAGGTGTTTTGTACATGTGTGGTCAGCCCTACACACACCTCAGGCAGTGTTTTGTAGCTTTTTGGTTTGTATAAATATGTGCAGTCAGTATGATTCAGACTCAGAAAGGTTAATAGGTGAGAAATGACCTGAAATTTCAATTTTTCCTGTTCCAATCTAGGCCCTACAGACCACCCCCTTCCCCCTCCCCCAACCCCATACCACTTCCCCCTGCAGCACTGAGTGTCTTGCATGCCCTACCCCTACGCCACTGTGCAAGGCTCACTTCAGCGAAGTATGGCAGAGTATCCTGTCTCAGTTTCTTCCAAAGAAAAGTTTCTTCCTTTAAATTGTTAACATGTATGAGCTAATTTCTGTGCTTGGACTTTATACACAGAACTAACTGAATCTCCAAATCTACTTACCACCTGATACACTTCCTTCTCCTAGTAACTACAGAGCTTCAGTGTCTGATAGCAAAACCAAGAAACTCAGAGTGTCTGACATATTAATGTGGGTGTCTTAGCAAGAAACACACTAAAATGTGCAGAAGAGAGGTTTCTCCAGGACCAGAGTTGGGAACCTGTGGGCTAAAGCACCATACAGCATCAAATCACACATTTGTGGATTGACCTTGTGAGAAATCTTACAGAAATCCATGAATAAATACAGCCGATTTCACAAATTGGCTGTAGGCATTTTTCAAATGTACACAAAAATCATCAACCCAACTTGCAGCACTCTAATCACAGGGCCCTCCTGACTGTTACACAACTTACATATACAACCATGAAGGTAAGGAAATTCCTAATTCATACATAACGCATAAATACCTTATATAAATATAGGAATAATAAAGAAACCTGAAGGACAAGTTGCTGTCTCACTGTACTGACTGTAAACGATTAAAACAGTCCATTTATTGTCCATTTGTAAATGCAGATTGTAGGTAATTGCCATCTGGACCACCTGACCAGTGATTAACTGTAAACAAGGCTGCCAGAATATTTCATAAAGGAAACCCATTATAACACTGAATGCAAACAGTCCATTTATTGTCCGTTTATAAATGCTGTTTTTCATAGTACTTTTTCACAATTACAAAACATAGCTACTCTCCATCAAGAATGGTAGGTAATTGACATTGCAACCCCCTGAGCATTGATTAAAGTCTATATAACACTTCTTAGACAGCAGCGGTATTGGAGTGATCACAGAATGAGCCTGAGGGAGAACGTCAATGGTCTGATTTTCAAAAAAGCCATTCCTTGCTCCAGACCAAATCCTACCACTCTGCTCCCACTGTGTACTGCTCAGATACTCTGATTTCCAGACAGGTGTGGAACTATTAGATTTTCTGCTATTATTTGTTTTTCTTTCGTGCTTAAAAATATGTTTTATTCTTCTCATTGTTCATGAGTATTCTCTGTACGGGGGGATGTTCTGACCTGACATATCATTCTAGAAGTTAACATCATGTATGTAAGGAGACAGATAAGTGGGCCCCTTTATGTGAAGACCCTTTATCATATGCCTACACAAGCCTCTCTGTACATCTTATCACACAATGACCTAAGCTTTTAAATAAATACTTATGTGGATTTGCAATATATTAAGTAGGCCCTCATGCACTTAAACAGACAGAAAAGGAGACGAGCTGTATGACAAGGCTGAAACAGAACTCTGAATCATTATTTCTCTATCTAAAGAATTTCTGCAAATAAAATTCATCTGCTGAGAGTATCTGGTTTCCAGATTTATCCTTTTACACTTTACATCTGGCTGAAAAATTTTTCTGGGGTGAAATTCAACACAGGAAAGCTGTTGGTAGCTCTGAGTTTCAGCTTATAAAATTAAGCATTATGGTTTATTTGTTAAAAATCTTGAATCATTTACTATTTTTGCTTCTTTCTGCTCTAGGTACAAGTAGTGTCCTGTCCTCTCCTGTTGTCCATTCACTAGGATGGAACCCACAGATCTGGAACTCACCTACAGCCAGCAAAGCTCATCTGGCACTTCCCACAGAAACACATTACGAAGACAAGTAAAGAAAGAAATTCACCACTGCTCACTATGTGGGATGAATTTCAGCCGGAAGGGTAATCTCCACCAACATCAGCAAATTCACACAGGAGAGAAGCCATATCACTGCTCCGACTGCGGGATGAGTTTCAGTCAGAATAATACTCTACAACGACACCGGCGCATTCACACAGGAGAGAAGCCATATTTCTGCCCAGACTGTGGGATGAGTTTCAGTCAGAAGAGTAATCTCCAACAACACCAGCGTATTCACACAGAAGAGAAGCCATACCTCTGCTCAGACTGTGGGATGAGTTTCAGTCAGAAGAGTAATCTCCAACAACACCAGCGCATTCACACAGGAGAGAAGCCATATCAGTGCACAGACTGTGGGATGAGTTTTAGTCAGAAGAGAGCTCTCCAACAACACCAGCGCATTCACACAGGAGACAAGCCATATCACTGCTCAGACTGTGGGACGAGTTTCAGTTGGAAGAGTAATCTCCAACGACACCAGCGCATTCACACAGGAGTGAAGCCATATTACTGCTCAGAGTGCGGGATGAGTTTCAGTCATAAGAGCACTCTCCAACAGCACCAGCACATTCACACAGGAGTGAAGCCGTATCACTGCTCAGACTGTGGGATGAGTTTCAGTTGGAAGAATAATCTCCATCGACACCAGCGCATTCACACAGGAGTAAAGCCGTAATTCTGCTCAGTGTACTGGAAGAGTTTTAGTAGACACAGGAGTTTTTACACAAAAGCACATTTACACAGCTAAGAATGAGGACATGCTGCAGTTATAATTATATTAAATTATATTTGCTTAAACTTAAATTGGCACTTTTATCTATATTTATCCATTATTTAAAAAAAATCCTTGTCTTGTTGTTTCCTTTTCATACTGTACTTACCTCCCCAACTGAGTTTTTAGTCCTGACAACTAGTCACTAGACTTAGCATGAAGAGGCATTTTGGATAGAGACTACAAAGCACTTTTTTTTTTTTAATTTTTTTTTTTAAGTCCGTCTGGATAAGGGAATCTGCGAAATGCTGTATATGTGAATGCAGCTATCATGAGAAATTGGCTGCTTTATTATTATTTTTATTTAATTACTGAATTGGAATAGGTTATTAAAAGATTTGGTTTGAAGCAGTTATTTGTGAGTAAGCAAGTTACTCACATTTTTGCATTTTTTCAGGCATTGCATAGTTATAGGCTTACCCAAGGAAGGTTTTTCCCATGACACAAACAGCCCATGACACAAACAGCTGAATCCTTCCATTCTATCCATGTGGATGCATGACATGTGCACCAGACACAGTTTAATTATATAACATAACTCCAGTACCCTCTGGTGCAAATCAAGTGCAGGTTGGGTGCATCGAGAGCATGTCACTAACTCACTTTGCAGAGGCTGTTGCCAATAACAGCGATGACTTAATTGACAGTGTTCAGAGTGGTTTGAGCATAGGACATAACAGAGCATCCAGTGGTCCTGTGAGTGAACCAGAGAGGGTTGGAGACAGGACTGAGACAACATGGTTCCTTCATGCAGCGCCATATTAGGTCAAGATAACTCTTAGATAAAGTCTATTTTTGATCCAATCAAAAAGAAGGATTCAGAACACTGAAGTCAAGATTTTCTTTGGTACAGAGTGCATCACTAGGATATTATATCAGTTATTTTAGTTTTTATGATAATGTAGTTGCAATATACAGTATATTAATTGAGTGACTTCACTATACCCTGCATGAAACATTGTGAGTGTAACATGGATGGCAAATTTTGAAATTTTCCCCTATTACAATGCATTTTGGCACATTATCCAATTATTGCAAAAGAACACAATGGGCCAATTCATTTCAACTACTTTTTTTTAGGTGTAAAGAAATTTTTTGAATGAGTTGCTGAGCACCAACCTATTTTCTATTTCAGTGGAGTGTGTAACAGTAGTGAGGGGGTCAACAACCTTTAACAACAATGTTCGTGTCTCCCAACAGTGCAAAGTTGATGGTGAGCACTGCTGATGGATCAGGAATCAATCTCTCACCTATCAAATACTTCTGCATTGATGCAAATTTTGTTATCATCATGATGACTGTGATTCCACTCCTATAAAATGGAGGGTGGTTTTTGCTTCTGCTCAAACATATCCAAGTTATGAGCGTAACTGACCTGGACATGAACATCATAGATTGTCGAAACGCTTCTGATCTGTCATGTTGATTATCGTAGGAGATCTATAAGTATTATCACGTGATACACATCATGTGTGAATGTGAGATCCGGTGGGAAATTCGAAGCTTGGGAATAAGGCTGCAGCTGTTTCAAGTGCAACATACCCAAAACAGGACACGATAAAATATCCAAACTTAAAATGTTGATTTTATCTATAATCTTAAGTTCTGGTAATTTTCTTCTGTTTTTTAAATGCCATAAACTGTGCTTGACTGACAGAGTTGTTGACATTGTTGTTACTAATGGAAACCTTGTTTTTATTTAAACAGTTTGAATGTAACCCATGCAGACACCAACGGTTAAATTCACAACAACTTTTAAAAGAACTCGCACCCAACACGGGCTATGACCCTGAACAATCATTGAACAATCAATGACCCTGAATGACACAATTTCTGACACTAATTAATTGGGAGAATTTAGAAAGACATTATGTTTTTTACGGTTGTGAGAAACAGGATGACATTAAAACTATCTTATGTATATCTTAAGTTGTAGCACCTTACATTATTCATGATATTTAACAATATTCACTGCAATATTAAATTTTATTACCAATGATTCATATACATTTTATGGCTGCAGTTTTCATGGAGTTTTCTCCCCTGAACATCGGCGGCTCCTCCGTGGAGATCGTCAAGAGCACCAAGTTTGGCGGAGAACCTCACCTGGTCGCTCAACACCAGTTTCATAACTAAGAAAGCCCAGCAGCGCCTGTACTTTCTGAGAAGACTGAGGAAAGCACATCTCCCACCCCCCATCCTCACCATGTTCTACAGAGGGACTATCCAGAGGATCCTGTGCAGCTGCATCACTGCCTGGTTTGGGAATTGCACCATCTCGGACTGCAAGACCCTACAGCGGATAGTGAGGACAGCTGAGAAGATCATCTGGGTCTCTCTTCCCTCCATCACGGACATTTACACCTCACGCTGCATCCGCAAAGCCACCAGCATTGTGGATGACCCCACACACCCCTCTCACCAGACGGCAGGAGGATAAAAAGTGTGTAAATGGTACCAAAGCATTCAGGCCCTCACGACCAGACTGTGCAATATTTTCTTCCCCCAAGCCATCAGACTCCTAAACACCCAGAAACTGGACTGAAACACACACACACATACATATATACACACACAACTGAGCATCTTCCATCCTCTCTGCAATTTTTTTGCAAGTTTTTGCACATGTTTATGCTGCTCAATACTCATTATATTGTACATAGGCTACTCTTATGTTTACACTATTTCAGCTACTTGTATTGTACTCTTGCACTATTGTCACTAGGTTCACTTTTAAACAGAACTGTGTACTGGTCGGTGCTGCACTGGGACTTACTATGCCCATTGTCTGTCCCAGTAGTCATTGTACTATCTTGTGCTGTCTGCACATGTAGTTCTGTGTTGTTCTGTGTTTGTCTTATGCAGCACCTTGGTCCTGGAGAAATGTTGTTTCGTTTCACTATGTGAAACTTGACCTTGAGTGACCCAACTCCTTGCGGCAAGAAGGCTGACATCCTGCCATCTCTGAAAAACGCGCCAGACATGCCCAGAAAACTCCTACGCATTCCACTGACAGACTTGCTTTGAACAAGCCCGGTATATGAAATTGTCTGAGTGGGAGTCAGAACACTTTTGGGCATGTTCACACGCAAGCCTAGAGTACTCACATGCCCTGTGACCCTCCTGTTCCCACTGAGTCACTAAAAGCCAGTCATCTATGTAAGTGGCCAGACAAATGCCCTTCTTGCTGAGCTGCGCCGCTGGGTGAACCAAATATTTGTATGTCGCATCCTGAAATGTGAATCTCAGGATCTTTCTGTGGGAGGGTATATAGTGACATGAAAATATGCATCTTCTAAGTTGACTGGAGTGGGCCAGTTGCCTTTTTGCACAAAGCTCAAAAGGGTCGCATGTATCAGCATTCTGAATTTTCACAGGGAATTTTCACATCAGCCGTAGCCCCCCCCCTCTTTTTTAACTATGGAAAAATACCTTGAGTAGAATATACCTAGAGTAGAAACCGAACTGGCTCTCCTTGGGAGGTAGTCCTCTGATTACTCTTTTGACCATCAGTGAGGATATTTCCTCCCAAAGGATCCAATTTCAGCTCTGAGCCTTTGAAAACAGTATTCCATTGAAGTGAGGTGGAGTGAGAGCAAATTGGAGACTGTATCCCCCGTTGCGCCGCAGCCGCCTCTTGTGCTGTCTGCACATGTAGAGCAAATTGGAGACTGTATCCCCCGTCTATCATTTACTGACTTAATAATACTGACTTCGGCACATGCATACCTCTATTCTTGTGGCAAGGCATGACAGGCACTGCACTGATGTCACAGGTGGCACATGAGCACCATCCAGTGTGAAACTAATTTTCAAGGGCAGTTGCTACAGGCAGGTCGATTTTTTTGCTAAAAGTTGCTTCGTGATGTCATTGTGTGATGGCATCATTACATAATGATGTAAAACTGCAGCATTATGTAGAATACACAATGACATTACTCAAATTGACTGGATATCTTGGCAAAAAATATGATTTGAAATTTGTTAGTTTAGATTTATTTGTCTATTATCACATATTTTTATTTGTAAAAGTAATACAAACACAACACGGGTCACTGGAGGGCTAGAGGTTAGGCAACAGCACTCTCACTGCTGTGGCCCAGGTTCATTTCCCAGCCAGGGAACCAACCCCAGCCACTGGGGTTGCTTGCAACAGTGTGCTCTCAGTGCCGGTCCCAAGCCTGGATAAATTGGGGAGGGTTGCGTCAGGAAGGGCATCCGGAGTAAATGATCTGCTGTGGCGACCACTAATGGGAGCAGCTGAAAGGGGAACAACAATATCAATACAACACATTTTTTATGATCAGATATTTTATTTTTAAACATAACACATTGAATTATTGAAAAGTTACACATTATTGAACAACTATATTTTATCTATTTTCTTCTTAATTAACTACCAGAAGAGGATGGAGTGGCCTAAAAGTTGTATGCTGCTTTGGTGCCAAACTGCTGCAGAACTTCACTTGGTAGTTTATGCTGGTAACAGGTATCCACCAGCCAGCTTCAGTCCATACCACACCAGGAGAGTGGAGTTGAGACTGTGCATTGACATTCTATTTCTTAACATTGACCACACTTTTTTGCCTGAACAGCCGTTCAAACTCTGAAAAATTTGATCCGGAAGAGTCCATGTAGTTGTCCACATCAATCTACTGTATTTTAGAGTCCCATCTAAACAGATGGATGTTTCTGCATTGGGAAACAATTTTGTCAAGTGTTTGGGGCTGGTACCCCAGTAGCTCAGCTACTTTAATAATTTCAGTGGTGTCTTTATTGTGCTTTAGCGTTTCCTTAACACTGAACAAGACCATGTTTCACAAAGCCTCTGTTTTGCTTAAAGCAACAATGTAGTTGATGCACCATCTCTGAATGACCTTTTCGTCCCCTGGCACTAGACTAAGTTCGGACACTGTGCTCTCGAAAAGGTACCCGAGGTATGTTGATGGACTGAGATGTCCCTCAATGGCACCCTTCAGGACATCAATTTTTGAATTGGGCTTGACTACTCTGCTGCAAATTGATGTTAAGAGATGTACCGGATTGTCCAAAAGCTTGACAGGATCTGTTTGCTCTCCCTCAAATGACTTGACTGCAACTTGGATGACAGGATTGATTTCCAGAATTCAATTCAATTCAATTCAATTTTTTTTGTATAGCGCTTTTAACAATGGACATTGTCACAAAGCAGCTTCACAGAAATTAAATAGATTCAAATTAAATTAAACCAGAATAAATTGTAAATATGTGAATTTATTCCTAATGGGTAAGCCAGAGGCAACAGTGGCAAGGAAAAACTCCCTAAGACGTTATGAGGAAGAAACCTTGAGAGGAACCAGACTCAAAAGGGAACCTATCCTCATCTGGATAGGTCTGTTTTCCCTTGAAGTGAGGTGGAGTGAGAGCCAGTAGTAGGTCATTTACCACTTTAACCAGT
Source organism: Pangasianodon hypophthalmus (assembly GCF_027358585.1). Classification (NCBI taxonomy): domain Eukaryota; kingdom Metazoa; phylum Chordata; class Actinopteri; order Siluriformes; family Pangasiidae; genus Pangasianodon; species Pangasianodon hypophthalmus. The sequence goes on from NC_069739.1 coordinate 9,892,768, forward strand.
GCTGTCTCTGTGCTATGATGAGGCCTAAATCCTGACTGATACATTTCATGAATTTTATTCCTATGTGGCTATGAGAATAGCTGCTGTGCTACACCCTTTTCTAGGATCTTGGAGATAAAGGGGAGGTTTGATACTGGCCTATAGTCAGACAGCTGACAGGGGTTGAGGTTAGGTTTTTTTAATCAGGGGTTTGATAACTGCTAGTTTAAAATATTCAGGTACATAGCCAGTGCTAAGGGAAGAACTGATTATCTTTAGAAGAGGTTTGATTGTTTCTGGAATTATCTGTTTGAAGAAACATAGGTAAGGGATCTAGTATACAGGTTGATGATTTTGATGATGAAATTAGTTCAGTCTCTCTATGGGGAGTAAAACATTCTAATCGTTGATCTGATACCATTATATTATTATCTACAGGGTTAGTTATAACACTGTCTGGTTTTAAATTAATAGTCTGAATTTTGTGCCTGATATTTTAACATTGAAATTCATGAAGTCATCACTGCTATAATGATTGTGTGCATGTTTCTATTGTGGTCTTATTCCTAGTTAATTTTGCTACAGTATTCAATAAAAATCTAGGATTACTTTTGTTATCTTCAATTAGGGTGGAGAGATACATTGATCTAGCAGTGCTAAGAGCTTTTCTATAGCTCAAAAGGCTCTCCTTCCATGCTATTTGAAATACTACCAATTTAGTTTGATGCCATTTACATTCTAGTTTCTGAGGGGTCTGTTTTAAGGTGCATATGTGATCATTATACCAGGGTGCTAGCTTTTTCTCTCTAATTATTTTTTCTTTTAAGTGGCGTTACCTAGCGTGTAGCAGAATGTTGATTCTGAGCATTCAGTTGCCTGGTCAAGTTTTTCAGGGTCAGACGGCGATCCAATCATGTTTGGTAAATCTGGGAGATTACTGATAAAACTCTGTGCAGTTGCTGACGTGAATGTACATTTGACGTGGTAGGATGGCAAGGTGCATATATTATGATTAAGATACATTAAATGAGATGAGATAATGATCTGAGATAGCTTCAGTCTGCGGAAATGTGACTGTTTCTTATACTTGATCCGAATGTTAGTATTAAATCAAGAGTGTGACCACCACTATGAGTAGGTTCTGTTACATTCTGATTAACCCCTTACAGAATCAAGAATGGACACAACTGCTGTTCTCAGAGGGTCTTCTGGATTATCAAAATGAGTATTAAAGTCTCCAATAATTAATGCTTTATTTAAAGAAACAACCAGGTTAGAGATGAAATATGCAAATTCACAAAGGAATTCAGAATATGGCCCTGGGGGTCTGTAAATAATAATTACCAAAATCATCTGGGTAGACTTATTTTTTGTGGCTACGTAAGTTATGTTAGTATAAAACTTCAAATGCATTGAATTCATGGTTAGGTTTTTGTTTGCATCTAGATTATCATTATAAATAACTGCGACACCACCTCCTCTGCCAGTTAGACGGGGCTGATGTATGTAACTGTATCCAGGAGGACTAGGACATTTAAGGCTACATACGTATTTGGTTTAATCCACGTTTCTCTTAAACACAGTACAATAAACTCTTGATCAGTAATGGTTTCATTAACAATAAGCGCTTTAGACTTAAGAGATTTAATATTCAACAGTCCTAGCTTCAGATCAACGGTGCTGGCTGTGTATTCGGGTTTGATTTAATGTTAATTAGGTTACTAAAACAAACTTTCTGGGTATTTCTACATTTTTGTTTAGCTCGGGGAACAGACACAGTCTCAATATGTTGGAACCTGAGTGATGACTCAGTGCAGCTAGCGAACGGTCGGTTTAGCCTGCTTGTCTTCTGCTCCCTGGCCTTGGCTCTGGATTGTCACCGATTAACTGGGCCTGTTCTGAGACTATGTGCTATGCTGCAAGAAATGAGAGCAGCACCTTCCCGAGTGGGATGGATACCGTCCCGCCCTAACAGGCCAGCCTTGCGATCAAAACTACTCCAATTACCTTCGCCTTCGCTAATTTACACACCTCTACAATGTTTCTCTTAGTAATCTCTGACTGACGAAGGCTTATATCATTAGCTCCTACATGAATAACTATCATTGAGAACCTGTGCTTGCCTAAGACCCTAAGATTACCTGCTATGTCTGGCACCCTGGCTCCTGGTATACACCTAACTAGTGCTGCTGGTGCCCCTAAAAAGCCTAGCTAATTTCACGTGCCGCAAGATAGAGTCTCCTATAACCAGAGTTCTTTCAGTTTTCTCAGCGGGTGCTTCACTGAGGAAAGCAAACCTGTTAGACACGTGAAGCAGAGAGGAGTGGTGCTCCCGTGGGCGAGCCTTAGCATTAGCTTTGGCTTTGCGATTATGCTGTCAAGTCATCACCGATTCACCCCGCTGTGAGGGCTCTAATGCCGGAGTTGGGGAATTTGTAACTCCGCCTAAGGCATCCAGACCTTCCCCTACAGAAACTATACTGCTCTCACTAACCCTCTCTAGAGTCTGGATGTGCACCTCTAATGCTGCAATATTCTCCATCAGAGAGCTAACTAACATACATTTATCACAAATAAAGCTATTACTAACAACGGAGGAAAAATGACTAAACATCCTGCACTCAACGCACTGAACAAGCTGAATGTTTGATCTGCTTAACATACCTTAGTCGAAGATTTGTTGATATTATTTTAGACGGCGTGGATCCAGCATGGATGACCTTGCTGTCTTGACAATAAACAAAAGCGTTCTTCAAAAAAATGAAAATACAGCAGAAAGGAAAGTGAAAAATACTGCAGATGAAAATGATAGCGCAAAATTATTGATTAAAAAAGAAAAACAGTATAGTTTAAATGCCAACACAGGCAAGAAACTCCCAGCAAACAATTCCAATATTGGGTAGATATAATTGGTCTTGTCCATTTACATGGCATGGAGTACATGCACCATGTAGCAATGCTCACTGGCCCTGATTCAACTCAAAGTGCAGTTTCAGTTCTTCCCCCTGGCTCAGTTACCGCAGACTCAATTGATAACCAATGTGTGGCACACACTTTGGTGATCTGCAGGGGTTTCTGGCCACACCTAATGGTGGCATACACTGTTTTGTACGCCTCCCGCTGTTCTGTGGGGAAAATCGAAAACCAGTTGTAGGTTTCCCCAATTAAGTAGTCAACACTCCTAGGGATAGTTCTTTGGATGCTGCATTGACAGCCAATTGTAAAGAATGGCACACACAGAGGTTGAGTACCAAATTGGGCAATGCACATTCTACCTTTAAAATCTTGTGCACTCCCAGTCATCACAGGCACATTATTTAAGGTTAGACTTCTCAAGTAACTCAACTACTCCAATTCAACCTGGGATTTTGGGATCCTGAAGGCTAGTGGCCTGTGTCGAGAAATATATAGAAATATCGCTTATGTAGTAGCCAGTTTTAGTAGCCAGCTTTGACTATATTAGGAGACATAAGTAGTTTATGGTTTGTGTGCTCTTATCAGAGGTAGAAGTCTGGTGCACAACACGTGGAGGCAGGAAGTGGACAAGCTCAGCTGCAAGGGCAGACAGTTGGTGTGACAGAAGCCACACTGAAGGTTACCTCCGGTGTGTCTGTGAAACTGAGCTAAAGTAGAGTAGAGAATAAGATTAACCATACGGCTAGCTTTAGGGCGAGATACGGTAGAAACATTATCTCTTGGTACAAGTTAATCAAGCATAAATAGTAATAATGACTATGCCTAATCTAGAAAATATAAGTAGGAGAATGTAAACAAGCAGTATAAGCAAGAGCTGCTATAGTCAAGAAAAATACATTTTAAGCAAAAATAGCCACAGCCATAAAACAACAAAATGAGAATAAAGCAAAACTTTCATGTGGCAGAAGGTACATCTGCGCGTTGTCGATTCGGTATAAAAAGAATGAGTACAAAATAAAGCAATAAAGCGAATAGAGGAAGCGAGGGCTTCGATATAGCAGTTTACTAACTAGGCCAGGGGTCAGGAGACATCTCAAAACAAGATGAGGAGTCTGAATGTGGTTTAGAACCCCATTTTTCAGACAAGAAAAACAGGATGTGGAGTCTCAGAAGACAGAAGTGTCTGGGTAACAAGTCAACAAGGCTGGGTAACTGGACATTAAGGGGAAATTCTAAGAAGACAGACAACGACAAAAGGTCAGCAGGAGGAGAAAAGTCAGAAGATAATGGTAAATAGTGGGAAATGGTGGAGTGTATGTAAATTAGGAAAGGAGGAGTCAAAATGGATTAAACTGAAGATAATGGGAAATTATTGACATAGGCGGACCAAAAGGGGGTGGCGCCAGCAGGCGTCTGGGTATGTATGCAAGGGAATTTGGAGGACTCGGGGCACTCAACTCTCCTGCGTGAGATTGTTGTGTCACCGCTGCGGCAGTTCACCTTCTTTGAGCTCATTGGAACGTGTTGTGTTGTTACTGCAATAAAGAAGTTTGCTTCTTCTCATCCAAAGACTGAAGACTCTTCATTAAGGTTTATTCTTTCGGTGAGTACAATAAGTGAAATATAGGTAATTGGCAGAGAGTACAGTCCACCCTCGAGTGTGTCCACTCAGAGAGGGACTCTGAGTTCCGACACCTGCTGCCTGTGTAAAAGCCTAGCAAGAGCCGGCAGGTATTGCAGATTATGTCTTCCTGTCGAGGCATATCTGCAGAACTTCACCCCCTCTTTTTAACTCACAGGGCTGTTGCATGGAGACTAAGCAGGAACCAAACAAGCCCTTGGGGTCAACCAGGACATCCAGTAGCTAGATTTTCTCCTCGCGAAAAGAGGTTGAGCCACCCTGTTCTCTCCTGTGCCACCATGATGCCCATAGCTCGTCCAGATGCCTGGACGGCACAGTGGTGCAGGCATAGGAACAAGTCATTTACGAAGCAGGTCTCAGCACATTGGCTGGAGTCTGGTTTGGAGGCCATGTCCTCCTCTAGCCATGTCTTCCTCTAGAGCCATTGAGGGCCCTTGCTGCCATGGCAACTGACTGGTAACATGTTTCTGTTATGGAAGACTGGAAGTTGTCCAACTTGGAGGTAAAGTAGGAGCCAGACACTTACCAACATGGGTGGAGATAGAATGCCACTGCTGGTTTAATGGAAGGCAGTTAAGAGAGTCCACAAAATCCAGCATGGAACCCCCTCTTGTCAGAGAAAGACTTACTCCATGAGCAGGTGATTTTGTCTTTGCACTCTGGAAAGAGAAGCAGAAGCTGTCTTGCTGTGTGTTTGGCTTTGTGTAGCTACTTCCCTTCATAGCAAGAGCTGGTAGTCTGTGCTAGTGCTGGGCCAGGGAATGCCAAACTTCTCTGTGGTGTGTTTGCACATGTCCTGCATATCCTTGGTAAGAGGCGGGGTGACAGTTTTCTCACAGCTCTCAGTTTCAGATGCATTCGTTTGGGCAGCCTGAGTAGATGCAATGAATGAAAGTGGACTCACCAAGGTCCTCATCATCCGAAAATATGATAACTCTCACTCATCCAATGCTTCTGTGGGGATTCACGCTGTGGCTGCGAGTCCCTTGCTGAACATCTCGACTAGTGGGTCAATTTTGTTAAACTAATCTCTCCAGCTTGCGCCAGTTTTAATCTAAGCAATATCCAGCCTGGGCATGTCGCAGCTTAAGACACAATGTGCATCTGGTGTGAGTATCTGTGCTCCTCGCCTGTGGAATGCCCTCCCTGAACATTTGAGGGCTCCACAAATGACTGATGGTTTTAAAAGGGGTTTAAAAACATACCTTTTTAAAAAGTGTTTTAATATAGTTTAAATTTCTGTGCTAATCTCAGTTGGCAGCTGGTTTTATTTGCTGTATGTTATTATGACTCTTTATGTAGCGCTTTGAGATTTTTTTTAAAATGTAAAGTGCTTTATAAATAAAATGTATTATTATTATTATTATTATTATTATCCATGCGTGAAATCTTGTTGCCACACGGACACACTTGAGGGGGGAGGCGTCTCCGTCTCCCTTGTGTGGGATGCATCCGCATCTGTCGTAGTAAAAAGGTGTGTTGTTTTTTTGTTTTTTTTTCAATTCTCATTCTGTAGGTAGTTGGAGACAAGAGACTGAGGCTAAGGGTTAGCTGCTGCTAGCTTGCTAACACAAGGTCATTCAAGGCTGAGTGACTCTGCTGTTTGGAGGCAGCTGAACCCTGTATTCCTCAAAAAGAGCCTCTTCTATGGAGGAATAAAAGTTTGGTATGACCAAGGTATGTAAGCACATGGCAGTCGAGTTGTTAGCTCGAACTGTGGCCTGTGTAGACGAGGCTCCCAGGTATAATTGGGGTCATAAGTTTACATATACCTTGAAGAATCTGCAAAATGTTAATTTTTTTTTTTTTTTTTAAATAAGAGGGATCATAAAAATTGCACTAAAAATTGCAACTACCAAATGCTGATCTGGAGGGAGGAAGAGGAATAACAGAGGAAAGGAAAATTAGAGATTTCAGTGATACACACATACCAGAACAGTTGCTCTTTTATTTTTCCATATTACACCAATGCATGAGCATCACAGTTATTAAATATATACTTTGAACAACAATTGCCAATCCTATTTATCGGTGTCTATCCCATATATATCTACATGCTTTCTACTGAATCAGTAGTTCCATCCTAGTCAACAGACAGCAGGAGAGTACAGGACACCACTCGTATATGATCAATGAGTGGAGATTTTTAACAAATATACCACAGTTTTTAAGTTTATAAGCTGAAATTCAATACTACAGAAAAGCTTTCCTGTCTGGAAATCAGAGAATCTCAGCAGTGCTGAGTGGGAGCAGAGTGGTGGGATTGGATCTTGAGCAAGGAATGGATTTTTAGAAAGTCAGGTTTCTCCCTTGAGCTCGTTCTACTATCAGTCTGATACTGCTGCTGTGTAAAAAGTGTTACATGTTAAAACACTTTAAGTTGCTAGGTCATTACTATAAGCTATTACAATAGCAACATATTGGCATGAAAGATCATCACTGCTCAGGTGGTCCAAATGGCAATTACCTACAATCTGCATTTACAAATGGACAATAAATGGACTGTTTTATTTGTTTACAGTCAGTACAGTGAGATAGTTACTTGTATTTTAAATTATAATAAAATAATATTATTTCTCTGACTATTATTAATATGTTCATATAAGTTATTTATATGAGTTATATATGAATTAGGTTTTTTTTTTAATCTATGTGGTTGTATACTATGTAAATTGTGTAACTTTTAGGAGGACCCTGTGCTTAGAGTAATGTCAGCTGGGTTGATGATTTTGTTTATGTTTGAAAAATGCCTAAGATACATTATTTTAAAAGATGACATGCACTTGCAGCTCATGAGAGTGTAATGGAGGTGTTTTTTGTTGCAAAGATTCCACAAAAATAATTTGAAAAATCCACAAATATGTGATCCACATGTATAAAGTGACCTTCACAAATGAGATGCAGAAATATTTTTTCAAATTGACAGATACATTTTTGGTTCACAGATTCTTCTGAAATGCACAATTAGTTAAATTAGCTGCATTTATTTGTGGATTTCTGAAACATTTTTCACCAGGTCAGTCCACAAATTTGTGGTTTGGTGCGCTGTGGTCCTCTAGTTAAATTCAATTCAATTTTATTTGTATAGCGCTTTTAACAATGGACATTGCCAGAAAGCAGCTTTACAGAAATAAATGGCTTCACAAAAAATATATTGTAAATATGTGAATTTATCCCTAATGAGCAAGCCAGAGGCGACGGTGGCAAGGAAAAACTCCCTGAGATGATATGAGGAGGAAACCTTGAGAGGAACCAGGCTCAAAAGGGAACCCATCCTCATCTGGGCGCAACGGATAGTGCAATTATAAATAAATCCCTTCCATTATTGTGTACTATATGGACACAATTGTGCAACCAATAAATTAATCAGAGTTTCTGCAAGAAGTCCGGTTGGTTAAAATCTATCCACTGTTCACTGATTTCTGGGTCCTGAGTACGAAGGTGTTTGTGGCAACCGCAGCCCCAAAGCCACTCCAGCAATCGCAGTCCCAGGCCATTACAGTACAGCTCCCAATATGTGATCCCCAAGCCATCTCCACAGCCCCCAGGTGGGACTATCCCCAGCAAACCAAATGGTTCTTCAGACCGTCCATATGGGGCCGCACCCAGCAGCAGTGAGCGAACTCAACCAAGAACTCCAACCAGAAGTAGGGCATCAGGATGGGTCAAGCAGCGAGGAGAAGCAGAAGGGGCGTCAGGATGGGTCAGGCAGCAAGGAGGAGCAGAAGGGGTCAGGATCACTGGCATCTCAGAAGTAGCATGTGTAGCTCGACAGAGAGTGAGGGGGAGAGAGAGAGATGGAGAGAGAGGGAGAGATTGTTAGGTAAGGTTTTGTCCTCTAATGGTTAAGGACAATGTACTTTGCGTGCAGAGTGCAAGCAGGGACTCCGGCAGGACTAGCTATGACAGCATAACTAAAAGGGAGAGCCAGAAGCTAACACAGACATGAGGGCACCCTGGGACATAAGTCAGCCAGCCACTCCACCATCGACAAACCTGAGTGAACGTGTGAGAGTGGGGGGGCGACAGCATCCAAACATCCCAGTTCACCACAACACTCTATGCCTGTGAACCCTCCAGACCTGCCCCTGTACCTAAGAAATCTATTCACTAAAGGCTTGAACTTAAACACTGAGACTGTGTCTGAGCCCTGAACACTAAGTGGAAGGCTGTTCCATAACTGTGGGGCTTTGTAAGAGAAAGCTCTACCCCCAGCTGTAGCACGCACTATTCGAGGTACCAACAAATAGCCTGCACCTTTTGATTTGAGTAGGCGTGGCGGATCATAAAAGACCAAAAGTTCACTCAGGTACTGTGGCGCGAGACCAATTAGTGCTTTATAGGTCAATAGTAGGATTTTATAATCAATACGAAATTTGATTGGGAGCCAATGCAGTGTGGATAAGATAGGGGTGATGTGGTCATATCTTCAGATTCTAGTAAGGATTCTTGCTGCTGCATTCTGGACTAACTGGAGCTTGTTTCTGCATCTACTGGAGCATCCAGACAGTAAGGCATTACAGTAATCCAACCTAGAGGTAACAAAAGCATGAACTAATAACTTTCTGCATCGTGTAGTGACAATATATTTCTTATTTTAGCAATATTTCTGAGATGAAAGAAAGCAATCCTAGTGATATTATCTACATGAGCTTCAAAAGAAAGACTACAGTCGATAATCACACCAAGGTCTTTTACTGCTGCACATGATGAAACAGAAAGGCCATCCAGAGTTATTATGTAATCAGAAAGCTTACTTCTAGGTGCATGTGGTCCTAGTACAAGTAGTTCTGTCTTGTCAGAATTAAGTAAGAGAAAGTTAATAAGCATCCAATTTCTAATGTCTTTTACACATTCCTCAACTTCATTAAGCTGGTGTCTGTCATCTGGCTTTGCCGAAACATACAACTGTGTGTCATCAGCGTAACAGTGGAAGCTAATACCATGTTTACGGATAATTTTGCCCAGAGGTAGCATATTTAAAGAAAAGAGCAGTGGGCCTAAAACAGAACCTTGTGGAACACCAAACTTTACCTTAGTATGAGAAGAGAAGTCTCCATTTACGTTTACAAACTGATATCGATCAGTCACATAAGACCTGAGCCAGGAAAGGGCCGTTCCCTTAATGCCTACTACATTTTCCAGTCTATCGAGGAGAATAGCATGATCAGTGGTATCAAAAGCTGCACTAAGGTCAAGCAGCACAAGCAAGGAGACACAACCCTGATCAGAGGCCAGTAGTAAGTCATTTACAACTTTTACCAGTGCTGTCTCTGTGCTATGATCTTGGACCAAGATGGCGCCGCATACGGCAGCCTCGGTGCTTGGCTCCCCAGTGTTTGTACTGTTTTTGTTAGTTTTTCCTGTTTTTTGTTTCTCAAACACGATCAGTTTTACCAGGGATGAACTGCTGAACATTCGGGAGAACACACCACACAATCTTCTACCAGTTTTCGACTATTCGGACGTTTTGCTGAACATTGTAGTTGGCGGAGCAGCGGCGCTGTTCAGACGCTTTAGGACGCGCAGACGGGGGAAGCGTGCCGGCAAGCTCGTGAAGCTTCGTCAGCGCGGATTTCAAACGGCGCTGCCTAGCATCCATCTGGCGAATCTCCGCTCTCTACCCAACAAAACGGACGAACAACTTCTGCTCTTCCGGACAAATAAAGATTTTCCAAACTCTGCTGCTCTATGTTTCACAGAAACCTGGCTGAATGACGCTGTACCGGACAACGCTTTAAATCTGCCGGGCTTCCAGCTGCTCAGAGCGGATCGTGACGCAGAATCAGCGGGGAAATCGCGTGGCGGCGGGACTTTTTACATCAATGAGAGGTGGTGTACAGATGTAACAGTATTAAAGAAGCTGTGCTGTTCCGATCTAGAAGCTCTCTTCATTAACTGTAAGCCTTTCTATTTGCCGCGGGAGTTCTGCTCGTTCATTCTCGTAAGTGTTTACAAATTCCTCCGCAAGCGCACGTGAGCCTGGCTTTACACAAACTCGCTGATCAGATCACAGACACAGAACAACAACACCCAGACTCTGCTATAATCATTCTCGGGGACTTTAATAAAGCAAATCTCTCCCGTGAACTGCCAAAATACAGACAGCACGTTACATGTCTTACCAGAGACTGTAATATATTGGACCACTGTTACACCACAATAAAGAATGCATATCGCTCCATCCCCAGAGCAGCTTTGGGACTCTCTGATCACTGCTTGGTTCATCTTATACCGACCTACAGGCAGAAACTGAAATCAGCTAAACCTGTATTAAGGACTGTAAAAAGATGGACTAATGAACCAGAGTGGGATTTACAAGCCTGCTTCGAATGCACTGTTTGGAGTGTTTTTGAAACTGCTGCCAAAGACCTGAACGAGCTCACAGAAACTGTAACATCCTATGTCAGTTTCTGTGAAGTCATGTGCATTCCTACCAGGACCTATCTAACATACAACAATGACAAACCATGGTTCACTGCAAAACCCAGACAGCTCCGTCAGGCCAAAGAAGATGCTTACAGGAATGGGGATAGCGTCTTGTATAAACAGGCCAAATACACACTGGAAAAAGAGATCAGAGTGGCAAAGAAGAATTATTCTGGAAAGCTAAGGAACCAATTCTCTTCCAGTGACCCCGCATCAGTGTGGAAATGCTTGAAAGACATCACCAACTACAAGACACCATCCCCCAGCTCCGTGAAGAATCAACAACTGGCAGACAATCTGAACGAGTTTTATTGCAGGTTTGAAAAAACACCATTAACACCTCCAGCAACCCCCCTCTCCCCCACTCCTGCACTCCAGATCAGTGAAGATGATGTGCGTCAGGTCTTCAGAAAGAACAAGAAAAGAAAGGCACCAGGCCCAGACGGTGTCACACCAGCCTGTCTGAAAACCTGCGCTGACCAGCTGGCCCCCATCTTTTCACAGATCTTCAACAGATCACTGGAGCTGTGCGAAGTCCCTTCCTGCTTTAAACACTCCACGATCATCCCCGTCCCTAAGAAACCCAAAATTTCAGGACTTAATGACTACAGACCTGTGGCTCTAACGTCTGTGGCCATGAAGTCATTTGAAAGGCTGGTTTTAGCTTATCTGAAGGACATCACCGGACCTTCACTGGACCCCCTGCAGTTTGCTTACCGAGCAAACAGGTCTGTGGATGATGCAGTCAATATGGGACTGCACTACATCCTACAGCATCTAGACAGACCAGGGACTTATGTGAGGATCCTGTTTGTGGATTTCAGCTCGGCTTTCAACACTATCATTCCTAACCTCCTCCTGTCCAAACTGACCCAGCTATCAGTGCCCACCTCCGTCTGTCAGTGGATCAACAGCTTCCTGACAGACAGGCAGCAGCTAGTGAAGCTGGGAAAATTCTCATCCAGCACCCGTACAATCAGCACTGGAGCTCCTCAGGGTTTCGTCCTCTCCCCACTGCTCTTCTCCCTGTACCCCAACGACTGCACATCCAAAGACCCCTCTGTCAAGCTCCTAAAGTTTGCAGACGACACCACACTTATTGGCCTCATTCAGAACAGTGACGAATCTGCCTACAGACAGGAGGTAAAAGAGCTGGCTGTCTGGTGCAGTCTTAACAACCTGGAGCTCAACACGCTCAAAACAGTGGAGATGATAGTTGACTTCAGGTGGAACCCCCCTGCACACCCCCCACTCACCATCATGGACAGCACTGTAACGATAGTGGAGTCATTCAGGTTCCTGGGCAACACTATCTCTCAGGACCTGAAGTGGGACATTCACATTGAGTCCATTGTTAAAAAGGCCCAGCAGAGGTTGTATTTCCTTCGCCAGCTGAGGAAGTTCAACCTGCCACAGGAGCTGCTGAAACAGTTCTACTCTGCCATCATTGAATCCGTCCTCTGCACCTCAATAACTGTCTGGTTCAAATCCGATCTCAGAAGACTACAGAGGATAGTCCGGTCTGCTGAGTGAATCACTGGTACACCCCTTCCCACTTTCCAAGAACTGTACTTGTCCAGAGTGAGCAGAAGAACTGGCAAAATCACTCTGGACCCCTCACATCCAGCACACTCCCTCTTTGAACTGTTGACGTCTGGTCGACGCTACAGAGCACTGAGCACCAGAACGGCCAGGCACAGGAACAGTTTCTTTCCTCAGGCAATCCATCTCATGAACCCTTGAAAAAACATGGCACACAACTCTATCATACATTTATTTACTTAATACACATAGTTATTTACTTTTCAACTTTGCACATAACATACCTGTACATACAAAATTGCACATAATCTGTACATACAAATTGTCTATTTTGCATATTGTGTTTTTGCTATTTGTAAATTGTCTATTTGTATATTTGTATATTATTCTTTTTATTTTCTGTGTCTTGTCTTGTCACTGTCATTCTGTTGCACTGTGGAGCTTCTGTCACTAAAACAAATTCCTCGTATGTGTAAACATACCTGGCAATAAAGCTCATTCTGATTCTGATTCTGATTCTGATGAGGCCTAGATCCTCTAATGCTCTAGTGGTTTTCAAACTTCGTCCTGGTGAACCCTCTGTCTTACACATTTTGGTGTTTTCCCTGCTCTAAAACACTCATTTCAACTCAGGAAGTGAGTAATTTAATGCATGTGTTGGCTGATCCAATTACTCACTGCCCTGCGATGGACTGGAGTCCCATCCAGGGTGAATTCTCATAGATTGAAATGCACAGAAAACACATCAACACAATCATGCTGGTTAACAGTATGTTAACAGTAGCATTGATTTTTAAAAAACCTGAATAAAACATGAGTATACTTTTTGTTTTTCTTTAAAGGTTTCTCTAAACATAACAGTAATATATTTGTGTGTGTTGGCAGATTAGAAAATTGCCTATCCTCTGTTGCATAACTCACTACAGAGTTCCAAACTGCCTCTGGAAGCAACAGCAGCACCAAATCAGTTTCCATGGCTGAGCAGGAAACATATTCTCTGGAGTGATGAATCAAGCCTCCCTATCTGGCAGAGTGACTGACAAATCTGGGTTTGGTGGATGCCAGAAGAACACTACCTACCAGAATGCATGTGCCAACAGTTAAGTGCCAACATGGTTTTAGAATGGGATGACCAACAAGATCATATACTGTAGGTGTGATGGTCAGGTTTCCACACAATTTTGGCCATATATTGTACATTAAAGCTTCAGCTCAGCTGTCACACACACACACACACACACACACTCACACATATCAGCCCCACTCACTGAGAGAGAGAGAAACATTGTGTTAAATAAGCCTTCCCACTTCCCCACCTGCCACGCATTCTTGTAACCTTGTAATGGAAGAGTGATGTACAACACTACAAGAGTAATGTAGTACACCAGTACACAGATAGACACTTAAATACACTAAACATTATGTAAGTTATTTGCTACACAGAACAGCAAGAGCAGCATAAGTGTGTGAAGCTGAGTTATATGTGTGTGTCTTGCTCAGGTATTATTATACCTGAGCAAGACACACACATATAACTCAGCTTCACAGAGGTGTGTGAACTCCAACATCCCTGACTACAGCGAGTTGCAGTATTACTTAGGTACCCGGTCACTCTAAGGCCAACATCAGAGTCAAAGCTGAAGCCTGTTTTCAAACTGCTGCTATGGCCACATGATGCAGAGTTACTGAACTGTAAACAGTTTAACCATTAGATTTGGTTCAGTACTTAGAAAGTGAAATCTCTCAAACCTAGGACAATTTACAATTGTAAATGTATTTCAATATTTCTTGAATAATATGTCAGGAGTAAAACAAAACATGGTGTGCTGTTATAGGAAAATAATCAAGAATGTGGTAGTATGATGAAATACCACCCAGGCATTTCTTGTTTTAATGTAACTGCATATTATGAAATGTTTTCTTCCTCTTACAGAACAGTGAGGTGCCAGTGATTTCATTTTTTAAAATTCATTAAAGAATGACACTTTTTATCCATTTCTAGTTACCTTTAAAGTTGTCAGTAAACAAGTTACTCCTGTTATCATTTAACAGCAGCTATAAATAGCTGTTCTCTCTATCCTCTATCATTTATCTCATAAAACATAATAAGCTTGTCTTGTTACAGAAAAAACACAACACAAGGTCCCGAAGTCTGAAGGCTGTCTTGTGGTGGAAAATACTGACTGTTACAAAGTGCTAACACTGGAGACTGCTTCCATAAATGTTAAATGTCTCCTTACAGAAAATGTCACCATATAAATAATTATGTATCTTTCCTTGTTAACCAGCACCACAGTTTTTAAAATATACAATTTGTTCCATCATCTTCAATGACTGGTCATTTTAAGCACCTTTATTTCACCTGGTTAATCTCAGATCAAACTGAGAAATCTTTGTAATATGGACTTAATATATTTTTAAAAAGTTTCATTAGAGAAACTAAAAAAAGGAAACTAAGCAGATAAAGCTTCATGACTTGTCTCTTTCTGTTTGCACAGAACACGTTTTATGAAATCCTAAGGAACCACACTTTGAAAAACCTGTCTGAGGAGAATGAAAAAGCTCTTGGCAAGTTCTTTACTGTTGATTCTTCTGGTAAAGTCAGCATGCTAACTAGGGGTGGAACAGTATAACAACTATACTACATAATAACATGACTTACGTATGTCACTGTATCTACTAACAACATTGTATTTTCAAAGAGGATGCAATTAAATAAAGTATTAAAATGACTCACATTTGGGAGGTCTTTTCTAGCTAACTTGCTGACTTATTTACAAAGGCAAATATGCTACTCTCTTACTATAGTTTTCTTACTCATACAGGAGTCCCTGAATGCACAAACAGATACATATAACTAGATTGCTGGTAATCAGACACAGGTGACACATCACGGGTTACCTGCCAGTTTGACTCGCCTCCTCTCTGTCCACAGCTGATGCTCGACTAGGACCCCACCACCACATTACTATTCATTAAATATGCTCTAACACACTGTTTTCTCTTAGAATGCATATGTTTTCAGATAGGTAAGTCCATTAGACACAGAAAACACATTTTTATGAATTACAAGGCGTTAGGGCTTCAGGAAAGATATATTTGCAGGGGCAGGTTTTTCACATTATTTTGATGGAAAATTATATGAAACGCATACATTCAAATTCATAATTTGATAATAAAATGTAAAAAGTCAAAAACATGTAAAATCATGTGTAGAAAGGTACTATTCATCAAATATCACTCTAACAGACATTTTTCTCAATGAATGCATACCATATGTGCTCACACAAGTGTGTGCATTAGGCTTGGAAAATACGTTTTTGCAAGTTTCAGGGCGCTAGGACTGCTGGAAAGATATTTCTATGCAAGCACATGACATGCGGGGGCATTTCATACTTTTAAGAGAGGTTTTTCATATTGTTATGATGGAAAATGATTTGTTTACATGATGATTGTTTACATTAAAAATCATAATTTGATAATAAAGTGTAAAAAAAGATAAAAAGATGAAAAATCATTTGGAGAAAGGTACTATTCATGAAATATCACTCTAATAGACTTTTTTCTTGTTATGATGGGAAATGATATGAAACATGATTATTACCATTAAAATTCGTCAAGTGTTAAAAAGGTAAACACATAAAAAATCGTGTAGAAATGTACTATTCAGTCAATATGCTGTAACACACTGGTTTCTCAATGAATGCGTAGGCGCTCAAACAATTGTGTTCATTTGGCACAGAAAACGAGTTTTAGCGAGTTTCAAGGTGCTAGGGCTTCAGGAAAGTCATTTTTCATCAAATATGCATTAACACATTGTTTACTTAACAAGCCTCTATGTGCTAACACAAGAGTGCGCATTAGGCACTGAAAACCCTATTTACACAGTTTCAATGCACTGGGAGCTGGGGAAAGTGTTTTTTCTAACAAACGCATATATAAATGTGCATGAAATACTTTTCAATGACATTTTTCACATGTTTATGATGAGAAATTATACAAAATATAATTTGATTTAAAAAAGTGTTAAAAAGTCAAAATCTTAGTGAAATCAATAAAACAATGAAAAAAATGGATATCGAAATGGAGATCAACTATAAACCTACAAAAAATTAAATATGCATCATGTCCCAAAAAACCTATACATTCAAAGCTAATTGAAACTTAGCATATAGGCTCAGTATGAATCTCGTTGGTCTGTTAACGTACCAGGAACCAGAAGTGCCTAATTCTGCTGATATTCATGCAGGCTTTTACACAATTTATGTATATACAGGCATTATTGAGAATCAACAAGGGTCTCTGGAGGACTAGTGGTTAGGCCACAGCGCTCTCACCAGTGTGCCCCAGGTTTGATTCCCAGCCAGGGAACCAATGTCAGCAACTGGGCTGTGTGCAACAGTGCTCTCTCAGTGCCAGTCCCAAGCCCAGATAAAATTGGGGTGGGTTACATCTGACATCTGGCTAAAATCTGTGCAAAATCAAGAGATGCAACCGAAAGAGGAAAAACAACACTGAGTATCAATGAGTTGGTGATGGCTTTGTCAAAGTTTTTACTGACATCAGCATTTCCTTTCTAAGCAATTGTAAAACACACATATCGGTTACATAGGTTAAGATGCATAATATATGATTACTTTTGCATTCTAGTTTAAGCAAACAAGAAAGAAAAAATTTTTTTGCACATAAGTGTGCAAAGGATACACGGTATTTACATTGCATTTATTACTGTATATAGGCTGCTACTCTTATGTTTACACTTATGTTTACACTATTTCAGCTACTTGTATTGTACTCTTGTACTCTTTGCACTATTGTCACTAGGTTCACTTTTAAACAGAACTGTCTACTGGTTGGCGCTGCACTGGGACTTACTATGCCCATTGTCTGTCCCAGTAGTCATTGTACTGTCTTGTACTGTCTTGTGCTGTCTGCACATGTTTGCACTTGTGCACTTTATGTATAAATTATGTAGTCCCTTTTAGTTCTGTGTTGTTCTGTGTTGTCTTATGTAGCCACGTTTCTTGGTCCTGGTGAAACATTGTTTCGTTTCACTATGTACTTGAATATGGCTGAAATGACAATAAACTCCACTTGAACTTGAACTTGAACTTGAACAAAGAATCCCAATTTTTAGTAAAATCTTGCACCTTGTTCGTAAACATTTCTAGTCGATGAAAAGCGTCAATATCAACAGGAAGATGATTTGCAAAAATACTTTGGTTCAACAATTCTTTTGGTGCGCAGAGGTGAACTCAGTATTCAGGTCTTTCTCGCAGTCAGAATAGGCATGGCATGTTTTGAAGTTTCCCATGTATGTGGCTGGTCAGGGGCTTCTGGAGAGGAGTGAAAGGTCCAGTAGTCCACAAAGTCTTCATACACCTGGTCTATGCAACTTTCTTTTGGTTTCTTTTTGATCTAGTTCAGACCAGTTTTGATGTGAGGCTCATCTCGCCAGTCACAGAAGACGGCTTTGGCGATACCTTAAACTTTTTTCGAGGGATGGAGTGTGTTTGATACCGCACAATTTCAGACTTCTAGCCAAATTGTATTTTGACCACGGTTTAAACACTGATGTGTAGGCTGTTCCGAATCCCTATTTAAATTAGCCGGAAAGGGGAACACAACATAAAGAAGGACGCGTGAATCCTAGATATCATGCAAAAAAAAAACATTTATTTAAACAACAAACCTAAACATAACACAAAGGGAAACACGTATCAAACAAAAAAAAAGAAAGACAAATGTTCCTAAAAGAACTTTCGAAAGATGAAAACCACAATCAAACCACGGAACAACTCCAAAATATAAGGACAACAAAGATTAATCAACCAAAATTAAAGAAGGAAAATAAGGATAATAAAACTTGTTTGCTGGTGGATCTCCTTTCCCCCTGCCATGCTCCACTTCAGAGTCGTTAACAGTTAATCAACACTCATGCCATGAGACGCAGGTGCACAAAGGCGGACCTAAACAATCAGACTCAGAGAGAAAGATTAGGAGAGACATGACGTCGCATGAAGGTGAACACACTCTCAAGGCATAGGCCGTAACACTCCCCCACCTAAAAGAAGAACCTAGTCTCCATTTTACAAAACAGACAGGTTCTGGGTGAAGCTATCAAATGAAAGCAAACAAGAAAAAATACACACCCCCAGTGAATCTAAGGTGAGAAAAAAAAAAATTTACCTAGCCCCGAGAAAGGGCATCTGCCACAACATTGTCAGTTCCTTTCTTATGGTGGATCTCAAGATTGTAATGTTGAGCCATCAAAGCCCAGTGCATCAAACGTTGGTTATGATTGTACATTTTATTTTAAAAAAAAAAAACAACTGATTGTGGTCCGTATAGACAACGATAGGAAAAAAGCTATATCCAACATACACATCGAAGTGCTGCAAAGCAAGCAACAGAGCCAGAGTCTCCTTTTAAATAGTAGAATAGTTCAATTGGTAATGATAAAATTTAGCAGAAGAATAAGACACTGGATGGGATATACCATCAGCACCATCCTGAAGCAGGACCACTCCAATTCCGGTCGCGCTGACATCCACCTCGAGCTTAAACGCACGAGACACGTCAGGAGAAGACAACACCTAAAAATGCATTTTGACATTCGTCAGTCCACTTAAACACAACTTTAGGACTGCACATTTTCGTTAAGGGGCAACCACAGTCGAGAAATTTTTACTAAAGCATCTGTAATAGCCAGCCATCCCTAAAAACCGTCGCAACTCTTGTCTCGTAGTAGGTGTAGGGTACGCAAGGATAGCGGTCACTTTTGCGTCTACAGGACGTACTTGACTGTTCCCGGCCTGTTTTCCTAAATACGTGATGGAAGCTTTTGCAAAGTCGCATTTTTTCAAGTGTAACGTTAAGGACGCAGCTGCTAATCAACTAAAAACATCGTGCAATGCGGAAATGTGATCAGCCCACGCAGAAGAATAAATGACTACGTCATCCAAATAGATGTTACAATTCGGAACGTCACCGAAAACCATAGACATCAACCTTTGAAATGTGGCACGGGCGTTTCGCAGTCCAAACGCCATTCGTGTATAATGGAGAAAAGAATCAGGAGTCACAAATGCAGAAATTTCAGAAGCAGTGCCGAGATTATCGATACAATCCTCTATATGCAGCAATGGAAATGCATCCAGTACAGTAACAGAATTCACTTTTCGGAAATCAGTGCAAAAACGAAATGACCCTTCAGCTTTAGGCAGTAAAACACATGGTGAACTCCAAGGGCTATTGCTCTTTTTAGCAAAACCATTCTGGACTAGATCGCACATCCTGCTTCATGATCTCCCTCTTACCTGCTGGACAGCGATACGCATGCTGCTTTATTGGAACTGCGTTACCTACCTCAATGCTGGATGACAGAGATACCAGACGGAACATCATTAAACAGGTCAGGGAAGCTTTCCACCAACTCAATCACATCCTGCCGCTGGTCACTGGATAAATGAGATAGTTGAGAAGGGAACACTTTTAAGATTTCAGAATTCTTTAAACAACCACCATTTAACAGCTCCGTGGACATGTTCAACCCATCATCACCCTCCTCAATCACCAGGGTACGGGACAGCATAGACATCTGCTCTGCCTCTTGCACCTGTAACTTACCCTCAGAAAAGTTCATTTCCTTTTCAGTTTTACCAGCACGGCATAGATATGGTTTCAACATATTTACATGACACAAACGCATCTTCCGTCGGCGTTCTGGAGTATGAATTACTTTTGATCATATACGGACCTGTAAAACATGCAGCCGGTGCAGAAACAGTTAAAGTAAGCAACACCAATACCTTCTCCCCCGGCATAAAATTTCGTGCCACAGCTCGCTTGTCGAAGCACTGCTTCATCTTTAGTGACAAGGCGAGAGCTTCTTTTGCAACAGCACAAGCCCTTCGTAAACGCTCACGGGTACGAGAGATAACATCAAACACGTTACTTTTCTCAGACGAACCTGTAACAAAAAAACTTGTCCTTTAGAGACAAGTACCCCGTACGTTGTGTCCAAAAACCAATTCGGATGGACTAAAACCAAGTGATTCCTGCCGTGCTTCATGAAGGGCAAATAACATCAAAGGCACCCCATCATCCCACTCATTCTCTGTCACCAGACAATATTTCCGCAAAGCAGATTTGAGAGTTTGATGCCATCGCTCCAAAGCACCCTGTGATTCTGGATGATAGGCACTGGATACAACATGTGACACCTTCAGAGCTTTCAATACATTTTGGAAGACTTTAGACAGAAAATTCGAGCCTCGATCAGTTTGAACAGTTTTTGGTAATCCAAACATAGTAAAAAACTTTATTAAAGCTTTAGTGACAGATTTAGCAGTTATTTTCCATAACGGTATTGCTTCCGGAAATCATGTGGCAGCGCACATAATTGTTAAAATATACTGGGAACCAGACTTAGTTCGTGTGAGTGGACCAACACAATCCACCAAAACGCGTTCAAATGGTTCTACTACTGCCGGAATAGGACAAAGCGGAGCAGGTGGCACAACCTGTTTAGGCTTTCCTACTACTTCACATGTATGGCAAGTTTTACAGTAAAGAGAAACATCAGTTTTCAACCCAGGCCAAAAGAAGTGTTGGAGCACCCAACTGTAGCTTTTATTTAAGCCCAGGTGTCCAGACCAAGGATGATCATGTGCCAAGCTCAAAATATGCTGTCGGAATTTCAACGGTACCACAATCTGATGGACCACATTCCAATCATCTGAGTTCTCATCACTTGATGGTCGACCATTCCAGCTACTCATTAACACAGTGTTATTCCAATAAAACTGATGATTACGCCGTGGTGACATTTTAATGTCAGCACTTAAACGACATTTCGCCAGCGTAGGGTCACTTTTCTGAGCCTCATAAGAACATCACACGAAACAGGCAGAAATACCTTAGGACTTGGACAAACAACAGACTTTGTTATTGGCTTAGAAGTATCCAAAATCTCAGAAAATGCATCTTTCTTAAAAATCTCTGCAACAACAGACTCGAGACGTTTTGCCTGAGCGCGGGTCGTAACTGCACTAGCAGCGAACACATTTGGAAAGTTTTGTGCAAGCGCATCAGGTTGTTGATCAACAAGTGGAATGTTAGTAACATGCACAACTGGCATTACTTTCCCTCCAGCGAGATCATTTCCCATGATAAAATCAAAACCTTTCACAGGTAGGGAAGAACAGACCGCTACATTAAAACACCCAGAGACTAAATCAGACAACACCCAGACGCGATAGAGAGGGACAGGTATAAAACCTGTTTCATAATTCGTTGACAGATAGGTCAGATTTCTTTTTCCTAGGGATTCGCCAATGTTTTTGCCAACTTCAAAACCCAAACTGGTCACATCATTATCCATCGTTAACCGACCGACTTGTACAAATTTGGTCTGAATTCATGAGCCATACTGTTTGCTGATGCTCAGAAGGTTTTTAACCATCTCTCTCTCTCTCCTTCTCTGTGTGTGTGTTTGTGTTGCTCAATATCATTAACCTTGAGATTTTTTGCAGGAGGGAGAGAGGGTGTCTGGGTGTATATGTAATATATATATATGGGTCATTCTACAGAAACATTCACTTTTGGTATGGCAAGATGTCTTAAAATTTGTTTCTTTTTCTAACATTTAAACTTAGACCACATTATTAGATTACCTTTTGACTTTATGAATACACATAAATGACAGCTTAATGATTTTTTATATTATTTGTACATTTATTTAAAGCCTGCATGTACCATTTTTTTGTCACTGGTGTTACCTTACTTCTTTGGCAATATTAAAGGTTTTTATGAAATACTGTTTCTCATTTTTTTCAGCACATGTAGTCAGAGTTACAGACAAATAATGATAATGCAACAAATAAGGAGATTATGTTTTATTTATTTTAATCAGGTTTGTTAAAAGTGTGATTGAATGATGTTAGTTCATTTGAACAAACGTATTTGCTATAACAATGAAAATATTTGAAAAACAGTTATAAACAAGTAATGATGCAATCCTTTAAATGTTAAGTCTCGAGTGTAGCAGAATTCAATGGATGTAAAATTATTATCATGTCACATGTGACACATTTTATAGAATGTGACAGAAAAAAACACACAGTAACACCAGTGACACAATGAATCACCAGTGACATACATAAGACCAAACATCCTTATTCTTCAACTATAATTAACAATTACTAAATTGTTACATTTGGCACTCATTTGGCAATTAGTGAAAGCAGTTAGTAAAAGAACATACAACATTTTAAAACATTTGAACTAAAACAACTAAAATGTACAACAAAGTACATTGTCTAAACTGCAATTGTCTGCTGCTATTTTATGTCATGCTATGATACTAGGTTATGACTAAGAGGTGTAAACTTCGAAATGTCCTCATTTTACATTTCACAGTGCCTTATTTTACTTGCCCAACTGCCCCATAATGAACTCCCAGAATCGCTTATCAATTTCAACTGAACGCTTATTCAGTGCCTGGGGCTCTGGAATCAGGCATATGATCTGGTCATCACCGTACCAGTTAACATCATCTCTGGGGCTTAGCCAGAAAAAACTTATTCACTCTGTTGCAGTGCATGCATTTGACTTTCACTTTGTTTTCGTCCACCTGCAGGATGATGCCAGAGTAGGGATCATCATCATATCGCACAACACACCACTGCCCACTGTGATGCTGTGCGATGACACTGGGTCTGAAATCTTTGCCTGTTTGATCGATTGCATCCATAGCTACAAGAGTAACCTCCTCTAGGCTGTGGCATGGACAAGCAAACACCCCCTCAGCAGCCTGGCAGAAACATCTTATGTCCCTGTAGAGAATGCCGGGAGAAACACTGAGGACCTCATGCATTTTCATTGTGCTTTTAATGGTGAACAGGGGCACTTGTCTTAAACCTTCATCCTTCTTCTCAACTCCTTCCTCACTCAAATAGTAGAGTTTCACCTTGCTTGTGTCCTTCAGCAGCTGAAAGAAGCTGTGTGCATCAGGGATATCTTTCCTAACTATGAACTAATGTGTCAGCTGTTCTCTTCAGTGCAGCCCCCACTCCATCTGGTGAACCCTTTCCGTGGGATGCCTCAAAGAAGTTCCATGTCACAGTCAAGAAACCCCTCTGGTGTGGCTCCGTGGATATAAACGTTTGAGTGGTTTTTGTATTGGGTGGCAGGGCCATCACTAAATAAGTGAAGGTTTTGCACATCAGTGTGGTCCTTTTTCAGGAAATGAAGAATAGGGTCCAAATGAGCCCATATAGCTGGTGGGTCATGCCTTCTACTGGGGGAGATGGTGCAGAAGGGCATGGGGGCGTGGTTTGCCAGATAAAGCACTCCAGTGTGGCCTGATTATGTGACCCCCCAAAGTGGACCGACTGGATTTCATTGGAGTGTTTACAAGAATAGTTCTCATTGAAATCAATGTGGAGAAGGCAGTCTTTGGCAGTGAGGCTCTCTCTGAGATTCCTGTACTCATTGTACTGCCAGTGAATATTAAAAATGTGTCTCCTGAAGTTAAAGAGCCTGTCCTGGAATTGTACCACAAGCTCATCCTCCAGTATTGGAATATCTTTTTTGACAGTGATAGCTCTTGTCTCTCCACCTTGCAGTGAGATGTTCACTTTCTCCTGGCACCAGTGGCTTAGAGTCACCACTCTACTTGAAGACCTCTTTAGGGGATAGGCAGAAAATTTACAGTCAAAACAATCACCATAAGCACATGTCTTGGAGGTGCTGCAGACAGTGCTGTTGGACATTTCCTCTAAGTTTCTGGAGTCTGAAATGCCAAGCCTGTATAATTTGTCAGCCATGAACTGCAAGTTTTCATGTGTCTTACACTGGCACATCTCTCTGTCTCTCTCATTTGGTGGAACCACCCAAAATGGTCTCTGATGGCAGAAGAAAGCATAGGAAATATGTTGGTGCTCAGATACATATTTCCTGTGGAGGATGAGCAAAGAATCAGATAGTAGCCTCCTCTGTCTCTTAACCTTCCTTAGAGTTAGTGTGTTCTTCCTCCCTGTAGTCAGTCTGCTGACATCATCCCTGAGGAAAAATCGTCTGACATTTTACAGTCTCCTTCTGTATGCCAGTTTCTTGGACTTGCATTGTTTTTCTGATGGTTCGAGAATCACAACCGATGAGCTTTTTGCAGTATGTCTTGCATTTGTATTTTTGGTCAGCTTCTCTGATACCAGCTGTGCAAGACTTTGTTTTGACTTTGTGTCTTTAAAACTTTTGTATTTGTGTTTCATTGCTCCCAAAACAGCAAAGTGATATTTCAGGGATTTCCTGACTTGGGTGTTGGCTCGCTGACCTTGAAGAATTCTTTTTGTTTTAACTCCTGGGCTATCAAGATTTGCATGCTGCAGTTGCATGTTACGTTTCTTCACCTTTTCATATCTTCGTTTCCAAGTGATGACCTTTCTTTCCTTTGTGCATCTCTCCTATGTTGTCTCCTCCCTTGTTGTAGTTGTCTGTAAAGCAAAATGTTTTCTTGAAAAAAGTTCTCACTCATTTCACCCTAGCTTGTTTCTCTCTCTCTCTCTTGCTCTCTCACTGTATGCATGTATGTGTCTCTTTTTCTGTGTGTGTGAATGTGAAGAATAGGTGATAGGGAAAGATAGTGCAAAAGGGGTATGTGAGATGGTATTGGTGTGAATATCCAGGGAAGCAAATCCAGATGTGACAGATGATAATGTAAATGGTGTGTGTGTGTGTGTGTGGTGGTATTGTATGCTATGCACTTTTATAACTATGTTTCACAGTTTCACCATTGATTTCTGTATTTGTAACAGTTCAGTTTGTACCTTGAAATGCTGGGTGATCTATCTGGTGATGATGGCGGGGTCAATGCTCCTGCTCTGACTCTTTGCCTGCATCATTGCTGACGGACCCTCCATGCCTTACGTTCACTTCCCTTCCCCCTTTCATTTAAATCGCTTATTCTCTTTCTCTTTTTTGTTTCAATGTCTCTGACATAACTCTGTTTCGTTTTCTGCAAGTGTTCTGCTCTACGTTCAGGATCAGCATCCATACACTGTCTGTAAAGTCGCTGCTTCTCAGCTACACTCAATTTAGCCATACCTGAACAAAGGAGAAAATCTTAATGCACAAAAATCTTAATGCTATTTTATGCAAAAGAACTAAATGAACAGCTTTGAATTAAGTTTATCTAAAATGGCAGTCACTGGTGTTACTGATCTTCACTGGTGTTACAAGTGTACAGTATATTAAGCCATTGTTATAAAGCATATTTAATTAGTAATGACTTTTCAGACATGAATTTTGTAATTTTGATTTTTTTGTCACTTCATTAATAAATGAAGTATTTACGATAAATTTTTTTATATACATCTGAAAAGTGTGATTTATTTACTTTTTATTTATTTATTCACATCATGTACCTGCATATTTGCAGTTGTTACAGAAACCACTTTCCCAAGCTCCTATCTCTGTGAAACTGCCAAAATAGTGTTTTCTGCGCCTAAAACGCACAACTCTGTTAGGACACACGTCTTTAGTATTAATCCATTTTGTTGAATCATATTTGATGAATAATGACTTTTCAAATTAATTTAAGTAATTCTTACATTTTTTACATTTAATTAATGAACTACGCATTTTAATATAAACAATCTATTAAGTATCATTTTTAATATATAGATGTAAAAAAAATGTGATTTCCCAGCAAGTCACGATTGTTAATATTTGCATTTGTCAGAATATATACATATATATATATATATATATATGTGTGTGTGTGTGTGTGTGTGTGTGTGTGTGTGTGTGTATACATGTAAAAACGTGATTTGCACGTGATTATTTGCATTTGTGCTCTTTAGGCGCTGGAAACGCTATTTAGGCAGTTTCACAGCGATATTAGCTTGAGAAAGTTGTTTTTCTGAAACGCAAGTATTAACGTGCATGATGTGCTGGCAAATCACATGTTTCACATGTATATACTAAAAATAATACTAACATAATTTTTTAATTAAAATGCATAGTTCATTAATAAAATTTTATTGTGAAGTTATTATTCATCAAATATGATTAGACAAAATGGATTAATAGTAAATACGTGTGTACTAACACTGTTGTGCTCTTTAGGCGCTGAAAACACTATTTAAGAAGTTTCACAGCGATAGGAGCTTGGGAACATGGTTTTTCTGACAATCTCAAATATTACCGAGCATGATTTGTTTGCAAATCACATTTTTCACATCTATATATTAAAATGGTACATGTAAAAATGTGATTTGCATGTGATTATTTGCATTTGTGCTCTTTAGGCGCTGGAAACGCTATTTAGGCAGTTTCACAACGACAGGAGCTTGGGAAAGTGATTTTTCTAAAAAAAAAAAAAAAAAAAAAAAAAAACATGTATATCTCAAAAATGATAAATTATTTTTTATATTAAAATGCATAGTTCATTAAAAAAAAATTAAAAAGTCAAAATTCATTTTTGCAAAGTCAATATTCATCAAATATGATTCAACAAAATAGATTAATACTAAAGACTTGTGTCCTAACAGTGTTGTGCTTTTTAGGCGCTGAAAACGCTATATAGGCAGTTTCACAGCAATAGAAGCTTGGGAAAGTGGTTTTTCTGAAAAACGCAAATATTAACAAGCATAGTGTGCTGGTAAATCACATTTTTCTCATCTATATAGTAAAAATGAAACTTGATATGATTTTTTTATATTAAAATGCGTAGTTCATTAATAAAATTTAAAAAAAAATGTCAAAATTACTTAAATTCATGTTTGAAAAGTCATTATTCTTCAAATATGATTCAACAAAATGGATTAATATTAAAGACGTCTGTGGAAACAGTGTTGTGCTCTTTAGGCGCTGAAAACGCTATGTAGGCAGTTTCACATTAATTTTTTTGTAACAACCGCAAATATGCAGGTACATGATGTGAATAAAAATCACATTTTTCAGATGTATATTAAAAAAAATTATCGTAAATATGAATTTATTAATGAAGTGAAAAAAGAAAAATTCGAAAATTCATGTGTGAAAATTCATTACTAATCAAATATGCTTTATAACAATGGCTTAATATACACTTTATGTCAACAAACACACACACACATACATATATATATGTATATATATGGCTTTTATCACTCTAATTGATTTTTACAAATCAGTTCTGAACCTCGGATGTTAAAAGCATATATGTATATGATATCCATTTGATGATTTGATATTGACACCCAGACACCCTCTCTCCCTCCTGCAAAAAATGTCAAGGTTAATGATATTGAGCAACACAAACACACACACACACAGAGAGAGAGAGAGAAAGAGAGAGAGAGAGAGATAGTTTACCTCTATAATTGTAGAATAACGTTGATTCTTGAGTGTTCAATTATGGCCGCTTGTCCAGATTTAAAAAGGTTAAATCTACTTTGGGAAGATTTGAAAAAGTTTTAGGGCATGAAAAGATTCAGTATTGGCAAATTTTATTATTCTTTCAAGCCTGAGCAGAACCCCGACCTTCTCCCAAGCCTCCTCTCATATGATATATAAATGAGTCTGCCTGCATATTAAGTTAAAAACCTTCTGAGCATCAGCAAACAGTATGGCTCATGAATTGAGACCAAATTTTTACAAGTGGGTCGGTCCACGATGGATAATGATGTGACCAGTTTGGGTTTTGAAGTTGGCAAAAACATTGGCGAATCCCTAGGAAAAAGAAATCGGACCTATCTGTCAACAAATTATGAAACTGATGGGTGCATAACCAACACTGTGCTAGCCAGGTTCATCCTTGCAGTGACAGGAGATCTATGATCTATCTATAACCCGAGCCAACTCCAACACGTGTTTGATTGAACCCGACATGTGCTATCTGCAGATGAATGCCTACACATCCGGGAAAAGGCTGTTTAAACCGTGGTCGAAATACAATTTGGCTAGAGGTCTGAAATTGTGTGGTATCAAACACACGCCATTCCTGGTTAAAAATTCAAGGTATCGCCGGAGCCGTCTTCTGCGACTGCCGAGATGAGCCTCACATCAAAACTGGTCTGAATGAGGTCGAAGAGAAACCAAAAGAAATTTGCATAGACCAGGTATATGAAGACTTTGTGGCCTATTGGACCTTTCACTCCTCTCCGGAAGCCCCTGACCAGCCGTATACATGGGAAACTTCAAAACATGCTATGTCTATTCTGACTGCAAGAAAGGCCTGAATACTGAGTTCACCTCTGTGCTCCAAAAAAATTGTTGAACCAAAGTATTTTTGCTAATCATCTTCCTGTTGAAATTAATGCTTTTCATCGACTAGAAATGTTTACAAACAAGGTGCAAGATTTTACTAAAAATTGGGATTGTTTGTTCAATGTAAATACTGTGTATCCTTTGCACACATATGTGCAAAAAAATTTCTTTGTTGTTTGCTTAAACTAGAATGCAAAAGTAATCATATATTATGCATCTTAACCTATGTAACCGATATGTGTGTTTTACAATTGCTTAGAAAGGAAATGCTTATGTCAGTAAAATCTTTGACAAAGCTGTCACCAACTCATTGATACTCAGTGTTGTTTTTCCTCTTTCAGTTACTCCTCTTAGGTGTTGCCACAGCAGATCGTTGGTCCACTTATTTGATTTGGCACAGATTTAGCCGGATGGCAGACGTAACCCTCCTCAATTTTATCTGGGCTTGGGACTGTCACTGAGAGAGCACTGGTGCACACAACCCAGTTGCTGACATTGGTTCCCTGGCCGGGAATCAAACGCGGGCCACAGTGGTGAGAGCGCTGTGGCCTAACCACTAGTCCTCCAGAGACCCTTGTCGATTCTCAGTAATGCCTGTATATACATACATTGTGTAAAAGCCTGCATGAATATCAGCAGAATTAGGCACTTTTGGTTCCTGGTACGTTAACAGACCAACGAGATTCATACTGAGCCTATATGCTAAGTTTCAATTAGCTTTGAATGTATAGGTTTTTTGGGACACAATGCATATTTTATTTTCATTGTTTTGTTGATTTCACTAAACAGTTCTCTGATACTTTTGTAAAACGCATGAGCGATTTGAAAGTAATTGGTTTGTACTTTATTTCCATCCCTCAGAGAAACATGACATAGACAGTCATGCTCTGACTGTCTATAAGTACCAACTCTGGATATATTGAACCTCTGATAGTGACACCTCCCAAATTTTGTAGTATAGTGTCCGATCTTATCATTAGGGTAAATGTCCATCAACGCATTGCTTGGAAGGGTCACAACGAACCCATACTCTTCCATGGTTTAATGATTATAGGTTTCAGTTGTCACGGCCACGCCAGACCAAAACACAAATCGTCACACTCTTTTGCCGGAATTCTAATCACACACACCTGTCTCTCATTTCCTTCCTCATCATCTCTGCCCTACTTAAGCTCTTCACTTCTCCCTCTTCTCTGTCCGGTCTCGTCTCGGTGATAACCAAAGCTACCCGCAAAAGCCAACGACTACTATTCCTCCCTACGATTCCTCACGCTTCCTACTCTGCCCCCATTTCGTCTGTTTCTCCAGCCAGTCATCACCATCCGGTAACTTCCTTCCTCTCATCTCTTTCTCCGTTGTTTATTAATAAAACACCATTGTTCCATCTGCTCTCTCTGTGTCTCGATTCCTACCTGCAGTGTGACAGAAGACCGGACCGGAGAATGGATTCGCAACAGGTGCAGCAGCTGAGGGAACAATTCCTCTGCGCTCTCTCCACGCTGGGTACTCCCGGAGCTGCTCTAGTGCCGCTGGCGTGGCTAACGCGGCTAACCCAGCCACTCCGGCTCACTCCGCTTCCTCTGCACCAGAATCACTGTACGTTGCCAGTCCCGTGGTCGATCCAGCGCCCTATTCTGGCTCGGCAGAGGATTGCAACAGATTTTTACTATAGTGCTCACTCGCCATTGAGATGCAGCCCCGATGATTTCCTACGGAAAGAGCCAAGGTCGCCTTCATCCTCTCACGACTCGCGGGGCGTGCTCTGCAGTGGGGTGAGTCTTTATATAGAAAAGATGGTCCTGCTGTACAATCTCTTCCTATGTGTTTAGAACATTTCCGTGAAATATTCAGCAGGCCAACTGGTGACTCATCAGTGAGTGAGCAGCTGTACCATTTGCAGCAGGGTGAGAGCTCAGTCCAGGATTATGCAATCCGGTTCCGCACTCTAGTCACCTCCAGTGGATGGAACAAGCAATCACTCATCACCACATTCCGACTGGGTTTAGCACCATCCCTTCGTCTCCAGCTCGCAGCCTATGATGACCCCATTGGATTGGAGCGAGAGAGACAGTACTACACACTTTACATCAAACTGCATTTTGACAGTTCTATCATCCAATCAGAGCGTGCCACGTCACGAAGTCCATCCCCTTTTTATCCAATCAGAGCGCACCGTGGCGGAAAGTCCCGCCCCACTTTCGACTGATGAGATTCTTCTTTTTTCCAGATGTCCCGCCCCGATCCCCCTCCCTAATTTTTGTGGGTCCGTTCATGCACATCTGTGTTCCGTGCGGGGGTCCGTTCACGCGCTTCAACCCCCTTTCCCTCTCACCTCACCCCCCCCAGCAGGGTGGACGATGGGGTTATGTGTTTAGATACGAAACTTTATCAGCTTTATCAGGTGAAGTGTGGAGAGAGACCGGGGGTCTCGATGTGTCTAGCCTCGTTATCCTCTAACGACTGGGGTGTGTTAAAGAAGCTTGTCCTTGAGAATTTTGACGAGGATGAAGGAAAATGGAGAGGGAACGGGAGGGCCTCTCTCCCGGAGACTTTTCCCAGCACCCCGGAGGTTTCAGAGCGAAAAGTCAGGTTTATGGCTATCTGGATGACTAGAGCCTCAGGCACAGAGCGCTGGTTCTACAAGGCCAGTCATTGTGTGGAGAATATGGAGAGAGATGGGGTATGTAAAAAACCCAGAGAGTACTTTGTCCTGGATCTTTTCAGCTTGGACTGCGGTGTTTTTCATACCGTGTTGGACGTGCCTCTTGTAACGTGGAGGGAAAAGATGGGTGAGGTTGACTATAAAATTACTTTGTTCTTTCGCAGCTGTCGTGAGTGGAACGAAGCCCTGAGCGATGAAAATATGAGCCATTGTTCAACACTTGCGCACACTCGCCCACAACACGGATCGTATTACGGGGGGGATCTCGGGCTCTACTTCGTTTTATGGTATAAAAGAAGACTCAACCGAGAGAGGAGAAGATCGAAAGAGAGAGAGAGAAAGAGAAATATGGAAAACTGCTGCGAACGCGTGCTCAAGAGAATCAGGCCTACCCGGATCGTGTTGAGGGGGATAGAAGAAGAAGACGGAATGTCCGATCATCCTTCATCTCCGGAGGAGAGTTACGCTGTTCCTTTGCTGCCAACCCCTCCCCCGACCCCTGAGTTCCCCCAACAGCTTTCACCCCCTCGCTCCGAGGAACCTGTCATCTCGGGGCGCAAGGAGACCATCGTCTCGGAGCACGCTGGCGAGGATCCTGCAGGGATGGACGTTCAGGACACTCCTTCGAATGATTATTCACCCTGCGGAACGGATGACCCGTTGCGGACGTTCATGGACGACCCTGACGCGCTGCTCTCATGCTGGTTGCAGAGGACCGAGTTTTTCAAATGTCTGGAATCAGCGGTGCTTCATTTACTCAACAAGGTTCTGACAATGTACGCCGAAGCCAAATGCAACGGCTGTCAGATCAGTCATCCTATACTATTATATATTCAATTAGTCAGTGTGTTTTTGCTGCTACTATGCGGTACTCTGGGTCCATCATTCAATCCTGGTTCAAACTTTGTTTATGATAAAACATTAATAACCTTTGTGTGGTAAAGTATGAATAAAGAATCACGCCTTTCTCTGTGTGTATAAAAAAAAGTTGAATAAAAAGTTGTAGTAATGCCGAGCCAACAGTTCTGTATCTTATGTCTTTGTTAACAATACCTGAAGACATGAAAATAAGCTGCCCAAGCTAACAACAACATTGCTTTTTTTCTGTCGCATGCGGCTGCTCGCTCCTCACTCCCTGCGGACATGAAAATCCCCTTACAACTACCTACTACTGCCATCTAGTGGGTAGGTGAACCATAAACCCGCTTTACTACAAGAGTCTGAATAAAGAATCTCGCCTCTCTCTGTGTGTATAAAAAGAATTTGAATCTCGATCCTCGCCTTTTTCTCTCATTTCGGTTCAGCCATGTCTGAGAAACGTGCGATGAAAAAAGCGTATTACGATCTGGCCGACCCAGGTAGCTTCTGAGGGGTAGAAAGACTGCTAAGGGCTGCGCGAGACGAAAGGGGAAGCCGCCGTCTGTGGAAAGGGTAAAAGATTTTTTATCGGAGCAGGACGCTTATACTCCACACAAACCAGCCAGCATACATTTTACTAGAAATAGAGTTTTTGCCCCGCGTCCCTTGAACCAATTTCAGGCCAACCTGTGTGATATGCAGGCTTTATCGGATTATAACGATGGGTACAATTATTAACGGTCATAGACGTATTTTCCAAGAAAGCTTACGTCAGAACTCTCAAACTCACCACAGGTCTTTTTTTTTCTTGCTCAAGGGCCCAGCAGTGGTAGCTTGGCAGTGCTGGGGATTGAACTCATGACCTTCTGATCAGTAGTCCAATGTCTTAACCACTGAGCTACCACTGCCCAATACCAGATAGTTACTGTTCAGGCTGATGGTACGGTTGTGTTTACCTCACTGAAACACGTTTTGAGTCAGCATCATGACGCTCATGTTTCTGTGGTGTCTGTACTGAGTGAAAATTTTGACCACTTCAGGATGTTCGGATGCTTGAAAGATAACGTCGTCCGGAATGACCAAATGGTTTAAGTCCTGAGGAAACAGGTCTTCGAAAGAATCAGGAAGCCCTTTGACAAATTTTATCTTTTTATTCATCTTCTGCAATTCATCGTACATAGGCTGGTAAGAAGTGTAGACCCATACAATGTTTTCGGGTACGACATTCATGACATGTTCAGAACATTCCAGTACACTCTTTACAAAACAGGTTTTCCCACAGCCACTAGGGCCCACTATTGTACAAGAGAAAGGACACAGATGAACCTGTGTTCGAAATCTGTTTCTTCTATAACCTCGAGATGTGACATTTTATTTATTTGCCCCTCCAAAAAAATATAGATTTAATATCCGAATGGCGGAGTAGTACCTTCTGGAAAGAGTCGTCTTTTGTCGTATACAACCCGAAACTTTTTCTGAAATGTTGAGTTTTTTCCCTTTTTATCACGAGTTATTCCATGCTGAGGGATCTCGATAGCACCTGCCACCCCTCCCTCCCCGGAGATCCTTAGGTAATACTCCACCAGATCTCTGACGCTGTCAAAGTTGACCCTCTCGCAACATTCTACGGTCTGTGTGATGCCTTTGACGCGCATCACCACTTTTTTTTTATTCTTTGTCTGATAGGCGTAACTCTTGGGCCCCGCTGCCGCAAACTCCTGTATGCTATCCCCGTCCAATTCGTCGGTCAGCTCACCTAGGTAATTACCCAATTCTAAAGGAGTCTCCCCCTCCTTCACCACATAAATTAAACTATCCGTGTCTGTGTAAAGAACTCTGTCCCTCAACCTTTCCAGGTAGCCGTACAGTTTGAGATGCGCGTGGGCGGTGGTGAACGTGGCTATGAAGACATTACTCCTTTTGCCTGGGGGCTGAATGCAACATTGGCCGAATCTCCACCTGATCAACGCTCTATTCAAAAATTTTCAGGATCCGATACTCTTGGTGCAGAGCAGATCGTTTCTCTGAGTAAACTTCCCCCAAAGACTATTGAGACAGAGTTTAGCCACCTGTCTCTTGGCCGGATTCGCCTCTATCTTTTCAGGGTCTAATCGGACCCCCTGACGTTCCAGATACTCGCTGACGTACCTCTCCCTGCTGACCCGATCCTTAGCTTCGGGCAGGTAACCTGACGCTTCCTGCTTTCCTTTTAAAAACACATGTATGTACCCCGTGAAAATGGAGTCGCTGCTTTTATCGAAGTGCCATACCTCCGTGATTTTAGCCACTCTGTAGCCCATCTCCAAGGCTTTGTTAAATTCTACAGTGACCCACACACCCATCAATGCTCGGGCGTCATCGTCATGCGAGCAAGGGTCTCTCTGCATGCATGATTCTGCGCATGTGCGACACAGAGGAAAAGGTAATTTACCGTTCTTGCTTTTGTACGGTAAAACAGGGAAAAAGAGCCCACGAGGCGGGTAGACCGTGGTTCTGATGAGACTGAAGTAGTTTCTAGGGTCTCCGAAATCTTTGTATATGATCGTAGGGTGATCTAAGGGGTAAGAGCATGCACTGTTAACGTATGGATATAGAGAGGTGACGTCAACGTAGAGCACCTTTTCCCCAGGTCCCGCTGTGTGTCTCAGCTTAAGAGCGCTCGTTCGACCTCCGTAAAGAGCAGCGCAAGGGACCAGAGGATCTGGAGGATTAAATGTAAGGAGAAACTCTTTGACATGCTCGCAAGATTTTTTCATCTCGAGCCACTCGTGTTCTCTCACCACCGTCACGCGGACGCCGTGTTCGGACTCTAACGTCCTCACTCTCTCCTCGCTGTTCAACCACAATTCGCTGAAACTGATGCCGCTCAATGGGCACGTCTCCACAGGGTAGAAACACAACGGACAGCCGTGGTAAAAGCACCCGTGATATTCCCACGTGTACTTTTGTCCATCAATCTCGGTGTAACCGTCTATAAAAAAAGGACCGATCTGCTTTTCCCCCATATTTAGAACGTGCTGAATAAAGATTTTTTCTTTCGCCATGACCCATTCTAGCCATTGGATGGACGCGTGCGAGAATCTTTTACGCACCCGAGCGTAACCGTAGGGGCATGGTATGGCCAATGTCTTAGGAGTCATATAATTTGTGATAAACATTTTCATGCAGGCTGATGCTATGGTGATCGAATCGAACGGGTCCATCTCTCCAAGAAACTGATCTCTGAATTTGATGCAACCCTGGGAAAGTATAATCACGTTGTTTTTACAATAACGCAGATCTTCCTTCCTAAAGTTAAAAATGCCCCGCGCAGCCACGGCGTACCAACAAGTCTTGATGCTCCTGCTCCGACATGCGTTCTACCCCATAATCGGAGGCGGGTGGGTAGGGTCCTACGTGCTCGAGACGCCCGGCTGAGCTGAATTTATGAGGAAAATACCCCTTGGTCTGATCGGTGAAACCTAAGGCATTTGGGAAATCGCTAAGACGCATGGGTAGGAAAGACAGAGAGTCTATGAATTTTAGCTCGTAATGAGGGTCTTCAAAACTGAGGATTTTACTCCATGTCATGAGAATACGCTGAGGCGATAACCCCTCTTTCAGCATACCTTTCAAAACCAGATAGCTGTCGAACCCTTTGGCGTTGTGAGCGATAAAAACGTTACGTTTGTAGCGCTCATTTCTGAAATACATAAGGAAATGTTTAACGCATCCATGACCGTAAAACCACTTCTCTTCACCTTTCAACGTTTTTGCATACACCAGAAAAGATACGTGCATGCCGTTCTCAGTGGCGAACGTTTCAAAGTCATAAAAAATCAAATCGGGACGGTCGGCGCTCACGGGGAGAGGGCGAATGTAACACCTGTGGTCGGTTTCCAGCTCCCTCGTTAACATCTCCCCACAGATTCTACATTTCGGCTTAGCGCAACGATGACCATTTCCTACATGAGTGTTTGCTCCTGTGTTGTAACACCGGCGGCATCTAGCACATTTTTTAACGAGCTCGCAGAGAATGACCGACCTACCCGTTACAAAGTTCCTCTTACCTTCTTTGTGACGGGGCGAAACATGCTGGGGAACGACACTTTCTGAGACAGTCCGAGCATTCTACAGGATCGTGCTCTTGCATGGGGCACTCCCTGTCGTTGCATATGTGACAATAGCCCCGACAGGTATGCGCATAGGAGCAATTAAAACCCTTGTAGCAATAATTACAGACGTTCTGTAAAACACTAGAGGATATTCGTGCCATCCGTGTCGCCGGTACAGTGCAGACCTATCAGGAGGCTCCACCCAGCACGATCTCCCGAACCCACCACTGAGGCCATGCAGGTCGATCGGTTGTGTCTGAAGTGTCTGAAGTTGTCGAGAGACAACGCTGGCTTTCCCAGGGTCTATGTCTCTACTGTGGTCAACCCGGACATGGCATTCAACTTTGTCCAGTATGCCCGCCAAGACAAAATGTAAGTGTTTCGTTCTCCTCTCCCATTCAATCCCAGCCGTTAACCACCCAAGATCAGCTCACTACCGCCTCCCATTCTATTACAGTTCTCGCCCTACTCGACTCTGGGTCTGCCGGCAACTTCATTTCCACAGACCTCTGCCGCCGGCTGGACCTCATCTGGCAACCCCAAGACATCACTTACCAAATCCAAGCCATCATCACCAGGTCTGTCTTGAAGCACGGGGAAGTTCGGTACCGGGTGGGACCCGTGAACATGAAAGTGGGGGTTTTGCACGAAGAAACCATCGGCTTCCTGGTGCTCGAGAGATCCACCACGGAGATCGTGCTGGGACAGCCGTGGCTCGTACAACACAACCCTGTTATCTCCTGGGCAACTGGGGAAATCCTGCACTGGGGGAACTGCAGGTACCCCAGGATTATCTCCACTTCAGGGATGTGTTTTGCCCTAAACGAGCGGCCCAATTACCACCACATCAACCATGGGACTGTGCCATAGATCTCCTGCCGGGTGAGCCTGTACCACATGGGAAAATTTACTCTCTCTCCGTCCCCGTACAAGAGACCATGGAAAACTATATACAGGAGGCCCTGGAACAGGGCTACATTAGGTGCTCCACTTCCCCTGCTGCTTCCAGCTTCTTCTTTGTTCAAAAGAAAGATGGAGGATTACGGCAGTGCAGCGACTAGCTAGCTCTAAACCAGATCACCATGAAGTTCAGGTACCCGCTTCCACTCGTTCCCGCCACATTGGAGCAACTGCGGGGTGCTCGCTTCTTCACCAAACTCGACCTCCAGAAAACCGTACGTATGTACCCACTTCCAACCGTAACTCTCTGTAGCATTCCATCCACACTTCATTAGGTACAGGTCACCCGGGCACGACACGCACCCTCTTGCTGCTACAGGAACAATATTGGTGGCCGGGATTGTCCACCGACGTGCGGAGGTATGTGCAAGGTTGTCCAGAATGCGCCATGGCGGTAAGCTCTGCCCATTGCCTGTGCCTAAAAGTCCTTGGTCTCATCTGGGAATAGACTTTGTTTCAGAATTGCCAGAGTCCCACATTCACACCTGCATCCTGGTGGCAGTAGATAGGTTCTACAAGGCGTGTCGACTGGTCCCATTGAAAGGTCTACCCACAGCCTGGGAAACAGCAGAGGTACTCTTCCATCAGGTATTTCGCAATTTTGGTATACCAGAGGATATCGTGTCCAATAGGGGACCTCAATTTATATCCCATGTGTGGAGAGCCTTCTTCCGTCTACTAGGAGTCTCAGTCAGTCTCACCTCTGGGTATCACCCACAGAGCAATGGGCAGGCCAAGCGGAAGATCGAGGAAATCAGCCGCTACCTCTGCACCGTCTGCCATCGCCATCAGGAGGATTGGAGTAAATTCCTCGTGTGGGCTGAGTATGCCCAGAACTCCCTTAAACAGTCAACCACCAACCTTACTCCATTTCAATGCGTTCTAGACTTTCAACCACCTTTATTCCCATGGTCAGGAGAACCTTCAGATGTTCCGGCAGTGGACCACTGGTTCAGGACCAGCGAGGGTCTGGACATCCGCCCATCAACAGCTACAGCGTGCCGTGCGGCGTCACGAACTCCAAGCAGACACCCGAAGAGGACCCACTCCAACCTTTCAACCCGGACAGTGCGTCTGGTTGTCGACAAGAGACATCCGGCTCAGACTCCCCTCCAAAAAGCTAAGTCCCAAATATATCGGTCCTTTTCTCATTCACAGACAAATCAATCCCATTACCTATGAACTCACTCTCCCACCACATTACCGTATACATCCTACTTTCCATGTCTCCTTACTAAAACCTTACTTTCCACCTGTTTCTTCTGTTTCCTCAGGTTCTGGCGGTCCGGTCGAGGCCCCTCCTCCGATCTAGTTGGACGATGGTTTGGCCTATACGGTCAGGGAGATCCTAAGCTCATGACATCGGGGGGGCCGCCTCGAATACCTAGTAGACTGGGAGGGCTATGGCCCCGAGGAGCGGTCATGGGTTCCTCGACATGACATCTTGGACCCTTCCCTACTCGCTGACTTTCATGCAGCTCATCCTACATGTCCCGCTCCCCGGGGACGGGGTCGGCCCCTCAGGAGCGAGCCGTGGAGAGGGGGGTTCTGTCACACTAGGCCAGACCAAAACACAAATCGTCACACTCCCTTGCCGGAATTCTAATCACACACACCTGTGTCTCATTTCCTTCCTCATCATCTCTCCCCTACGTAAGCTCTTCACTTCTCCCTCTTCTCTGTCCGGTCTCGTCTCGGCGATAACCAAAGCGACCCACAAAAGCCAACGACTACTATTCCTCCCTACGATTCCTCACGCTTCCTACTCTGCCCCCATTTCGTCTGTTTCTCCAGCCAGTCATCACCACCCAGTAACTTCCTTCCTCTCATCTTTCTCCATTTGTTTCTTAATAAAACACCATTGTTCCATCTACTCTCTCCTTTTTAAGCTCTAATGTTATGTTAACTACGTATTCAGCCGGAATCCAGGAATTAAACTTATCGGCCCACCACACCCATTTCACCAGACAAACTTTTTTTTGTCTGCCTTGTCCTTCCCAATAATCTTTTGTAACTCAGGCTCAGAAAATGTTTCCTCAATGTTTTCAACATTATAGTCTTGTAATTTATATGCAAGGGGATCTCTTCGTTAATCCATTTTGTCTAATCATATTTGATGAATAATGACTTTTCAAACATTCATTTTGACTTGTTAAATTTTTTAAATGAACTATGCATTTTAATGAAAAAGTCATGTTAAATATCATCTTTAATATATAGATGTGAAAAATGTGCTTTGCAAACACAACATGCACGTTAATATTTGCGTGTTTCAGAAAAACCACTTTCCCAAGCTCCTATCGCTGTGAAACTGCCTAAATAGCGCCGAAAGAGCACAACTCTGTTAGGACACAGGTCTTTAGTATTAATCCATTTTGTTGAATCATATTTGATCAATAATGACTTTTCAAATATTAGTTTATGTAGTTTTAACTTTTTTTATGTTTTATTAATAAACTATGCATTTTAATGAAAAAGACATGTTAAATATCATCTTTAATATATAGATATGGAAAATGTACTTTGCAAACACATTATGCTTGTAAATATTCGCGTTTGTCAGAAAAACCACTTTCCCAAGCTCCTATCGCTGTGACACTGCCTGAATAGCGTTTTCAGCGCCTAAAGAGCACAACTCTTTTATGACACACGTCTATTGTATTAATCCATTTTGTTGAATCATATTTGATGAATAATGATTTTCCAAATATTAGTTTATGAAGTTTTAACATTTTTTTGTTTTATTTAAAAACTATGCATTTTAATGAAAAAGTCATGTTAAATATTATCTTTAATATATAGATGTGAAAAATGTGCTTTGCAAACACAACATGCACGTTAATATTTGCGAGTTTCAGAAAAACCACTTTCCCAAGCTTCAATCGCTGTGAAACTGCCTGAATAGCGTTTTCAGAGGCTAAAGAGCACAACTCTTTTAGGACACACGTATATGGGTATTAATTCATTTTGTTGAATGATATTTGATTTTTAATGACTATTCAAATATTAATTTATGTAGTTTTAACATTTTTTATGTTTTATTAATAAACTATGTATTTTAATGAAAAAGTCATGTTAAATATCATCTTTAATAAATAGATGTGAAAAATGTGATTTGCAAACACATTATGCTTGTAAATATTCTTGTTTGTCAGAAAAACCAGCTTCCCATGCACCAATCGCTTTCAAACTGCCTGAATAGCGTTTTCAGAGCCTAAAAAAAACAACTCTGTTTGGACACACGTCTTTAGTAATAATCCAGTTTGTCTAATCATATTTGATGAATAATGACTTTTCAAACATTCATTTTGACTTTTTACATTTTTTTTAATGAACTATGCATTTTAATGAAAAAGTCATGTTAAATATCATCTTTAATATATAGATGTGAAAAATGTGATTTGCAAACACATTATGCTTGTAAATATTCTTGTTTGTCAGAAAAACCAGCTTCGCATGCACCAGTCGCTTTCAAACTGCCTGAATAGCGTTTTCAGAGCCTAAAAAAACAACTCTGTTTGGACACAACTATGCTGTATTAATCCATTTTGACTACTCATAGTTGATGAATAATGACTTAATATTAATTTAAGAAGTTTTAACATTTTTTATGTTTTATTAATAAACTGTGCTTTTGAATTAAAAAGTCATGTTAAATGTCATCTTTAATATAAAGATGTGAAAAATGTGCTTTGCGAACCCATTATGCTTGTAAATATTCTTGTTTGTCAGAAAAACGACTTTCCCAAGCTCCTATCGCTGTGAAACTGCCTAAATAGCGTTTTCAGCGCCTAAAGAGCACAACTCTGTTAGGACACACGTCTATTGTATTAATCCATTTTGTCTAATCATATTTGATGAATAATGACTTTTCAAGCATTAATTTATGTAGTTTTAACATTTTTTTGTTTTATTTAAAAACTATGCATTTTAATTAAAAAGTCATGTTAAATATCATCTTTAATATATAGATGTGAAAAATGTGCTTTGCAAACACATTATGCTTGTAAATAATCTTGTTTGTCAGAAAAACCACTTTCCCAAGCTCCTATCGCTGTGAAACTGCCTAAATAGCGTTTTCAGCGCCTAAAGAGCACAACTCTGTTAGGACACACCTATGTTGTATTAATCCATTTTGTCTAATCATATTTGGTTAATAATGACTTTTCAAACATTAATTTATGTAGTTTTAACATTTTTTATGTTTTATTAGTAAACTATGCATTTTAATTAAAAAGTCATGTTAAATATCATCTTTAATATATAGATGTCAAAAATGTGCTTTGCAAACACAACATGCACGTTAATATTTGCTTGTTTCAGAAAAATGAATTTCCCAAGCTCCTATCGCTGTGAAACTGCCTGAATAGCGTTTTCAGCGCCTAAAGAGCACAACTCTGTTAGGACACACGTCTTTAGTATTAATCCATTTTGTCTAATCATATTTGATGAATAATGACTTTTCAAGCATTAATTTATGTAGTTTTAACATTTTTTTGTTTTATTTAAAAACTATGCATTTTAATGAAAGGGTCATGTTAAATATCATCTTTAATATATAGATGTGAAAAATGTGATTTGCAAACACATTATGCTTGTAAATATTCTTGTTTGTCAGAAAAACCACCTTCCCATGCACCAATCGCTTTCAAACTGCCTGAATAGCGTTTTCAGAGCTAAAAAAAAACAACTCTGTTTGGACACACGTCTTTAGTAATAATCCAGTTTGTCTAATCATATTTGATGAATAATGACTTTTCAAACATTCATTTTGACTTTGTAAATTTTTTTTAATGAACTATGCATTTTAATGAAAAAGTCATGTTAAATATCATCTTTAATATATAGATGTGAAAAATGTGATTTGCAAACACAACATGCACGTTAATATTTGCTAGTTTCAGAAAAAACACTTTCCCAAGCTTCAAACGCTGTGAAACTGCCTGAATAAGCGTTTTCAGCGGCTAAAGAGCACAACTCTTTTAGGACACACGTATATGGTTATTAATCCATTTTGTTGAATGATATTTGATTTTTAATGACTATTCAAATATAAATTTAAGTACTTTTAACATTTTTTATGTTTTATTAATAAACTATGTATTTTAATTAAAAAGTCATGTTAAATATCATCTTTAATAAATAGATGTGAAAAATGTGATTTGCAAACACATTATGCTTGTAAATATTCTTTTTTGTCAGAAAAACCACCTTCTCATGCACCAAT
The DNA here is from genome assembly GCF_027358585.1 of Pangasianodon hypophthalmus. NCBI lineage: Eukaryota > Metazoa > Chordata > Actinopteri > Siluriformes > Pangasiidae > Pangasianodon > Pangasianodon hypophthalmus. Next base: position 9,935,331 of record NC_069739.1, read on the forward strand.
CGCTTTCAAACTGCCTGAATAGCGTTTTCAGCGCTTAAAAAAAACAACTCTGTTTGGACACACGTCTTAAGGAATAATCAAGTTTGTCTAATCATATTTGAAGAATAATGACTTTTCAAACATTCATTTTTGACTTTTTAAATTTTTTTTAATGAACTATGCATTTTAATGAAAAAGTCATGTTAAATATCATCTTTAATATATAGATGTGAAAAATGTGCTTTGCTAACCCATTAGGCTTGTAAATATTCTTGTTTGTCAAAAAAACCACTTTCCCAAGCTCCTATCGCTGTGAAACTGCCTAAATAGCGTTTTCAGCGCCTAAAGAGCACAACTCTGTTAGGACACACGTCTATTGTATTAATCCATTTTGTCTAATCATATTTGATGAATAATGACTTTTCAAGCATTAATTTATGTAGTTTTAACATTTTTTTGTTTTATTTAAAAACTATGCATTTTAATGAAAGGGTCATGTTAAATATCATCTTTAATATATAGATGTGAAAAAATGTGCTTTGCAAACACAACATGCACGTTAATATTTGCTTGTTTCAGAAAAATGAATTTCCCAAGCTCCTATCGCTGTGAAACTGCCTGAATAGCGTTTTCAGCGCCTAAAGAGCACAACTCTGTTAGGACACACGTCTTTAGTATTAATCCATTTTGTCTAATCATATTTGATGAATAATGACTTTTCAAGCATTAATTTATGTAGTTTTAACATTTTTTTGTTTTATTTAAAAACTATGCATTTTAATGAAAGGGTCATGTTAAATATCATCTTTAATATATAGATGTGAAAAATGTGATTTGCAAACACATTATGCTTGTAAATATTCTTGTTTGTCAGAAAAACCACCTTCCCATGCACCAATCGCTTTCAAACTGCCTGAATAGCGTTTTCAGAGCTAAAAAAAAACAACTCTGTTTGGACACACGTCTTTAGTAATAATCCAGTTTGTCTAATCATATTTGATGAATAATGACTTTTCAAACATTCATTTTGACTTTGTAAATTTTTTTTAATGAACTATGCATTTTAATGAAAAAGTCATGTTAAATATCATCTTTAATATATAGATGTGAAAAATGTGATTTGCAAACACAACATGCACGTTAATATTTGCGTGTTTCAGAAAAACCACTTTCCCAAGCTCCTATCGCTGTGAAACTGCCTAAATAGCGCCGAAAGAGCACAACTCTGTTAGGACACAGGTCTTTAGTATTAATCCATTTTGTTGAATCATATTTGATCAATAATGACTTTTCAAATATTAGTTTATGTAGTTTTAACTTTTTTTATGTTTTATTAATAAACTATGCATTTTAATGAAAAAGACATGTTAAATATCATCTTTAATATATAGATATGGAAAATGTACTTTGCAAACACATTATGCTTGTAAATATTCGCGTTTGTCAGAAAAACCACTTTCCCAAGCTCCTATCGCTGTGACACTGCCTGAATAGCGTTTTCAGCGCCTAAAGAGCACAACTCTTTTATGACACACGTCTATTGTATTAATCCATTTTGTTGAATCATATTTGATGAATAATGATTTTCCAAATATTAGTTTATGAAGTTTTAACATTTTTTTGTTTTATTTAAAAACTATGCATTTTAATGAAAAAGTCATGTTAAATATCATCTTTAATATATAGATGTGAAAAATGTGCTTTGCAAACACAACATGCACGTTAATATTTGCGAGTTTCAGAAAAACCACTTTCCCAAGCTTCAATCGCTGTGAAACTGCCTGAATAGCGTTTTCAGAGGCTAAAGAGCACAACTCTTTTAGGACACACGTATATGGGTATTAATTCATTTTGTTGAATGATATTTGATTTTTAATGACTATTCAAATATTAATTTATGTAGTTTTAACATTTTTTATGTTTTATTAATAAACTATGTATTTTAATGAAAAAGTCATGTTAAATATCATCTTTAATAAATAGATGTGAAAAATGTGATTTGCAAACACATTATGCTTGTAAATATGCTTGTTTGTCAGAAAAACCAGCTTCCCATGCACCAATCGCTTTCAAACTGCCTGAATAGCGTTTTCAGAGCCTAAAAAAAACAACTCTGTTTGGACACACGTCTTTAGTAATAATCCAGTTTGTCTAATCATATTTGATGAATAATGACTTTTCAAACATTCATTTTGACTTTTTACATTTTTTTTAATGAACTATGCATTTTAATGAAAAAGTCATGTTAAATATCATCTTTAATATATAGATGTGAAAAATGTGATTTGCAAACACATTATGCTTGTAAATATTCTTGTTTGTCAGAAAAACCAGCTTCGCATGCACCAGTCGCTTTCAAACTGCCTGAATAGCGTTTTCAGAGCCTAAAAAAACAACTCTGTTTGGACACAACTATGCTGTATTAATCCATTTTGACTACTCATAGTTGATGAATAATGACTTAATATTAATTTAAGAAGTTTTAACATTTTTTATGTTTTATTAATAAACTGTGCTTTTGAATTAAAAAGTCATGTTAAATGTCATCTTTAATATAAAGATGTGAAAAATGTGCTTTGCGAACCCATTATGCTTGTAAATATTCTTGTTTGTCAGAAAAACGACTTTCCCAAGCTCCTATCGCTGTGAAACTGCCTAAATAGCGTTTTCAGCGCCTAAAGAGCACAACTCTGTTAGGACACACGTCTATTGTATTAATCCATTTTGTCTAATCATATTTGATGAATAATGACTTTTCAAGCATTAATTTATGTAGTTTTAACATTTTTTTGTTTTATTTAAAAACTATGCATTTTAATTAAAAAGTCATGTTAAATATCATCTTTAATATATAGATGTGAAAAATGTGCTTTGCAAACACATTATGCTTGTAAATAATCTTGTTTGTCAGAAAAACCACTTTCCCAAGCTCCTATCGCTGTGAAACTGCCTAAATAGCGTTTTCAGCGCCTAAAGAGCACAACTCTGTTAGGACACACCTATGTTGTATTAATCCATTTTGTCTAATCATATTTGGTTAATAATGACTTTTCAAACATTAATTTATGTAGTTTTAACATTTTTTATGTTTTATTAGTAAACTATGCATTTTAATTAAAAAGTCATGTTAAATATCATCTTTAATATATAGATGTCAAAAATGTGCTTTGCAAACACAACATGCACGTTAATATTTGCTTGTTTCAGAAAAATGAATTTCCCAAGCTCCTATCGCTGTGAAACTGCCTGAATAGCGTTTTCAGCGCCTAAAGAGCACAACTCTGTTAGGACACACGTCTTTAGTATTAATCCATTTTGTCTAATCATATTTGATGAATAATGACTTTTCAAGCATTAATTTATGTAGTTTTAACATTTTTTTGTTTTATTTAAAAACTATGCATTTTAATGAAAGGGTCATGTTAAATATCATCTTTAATATATAGATGTGAAAAATGTGATTTGCAAACACATTATGCTTGTAAATATTCTTGTTTGTCAGAAAAACCACCTTCCCATGCACCAATCGCTTTCAAACTGCCTGAATAGCGTTTTCAGAGCTAAAAAAAAACAACTCTGTTTGGACACACGTCTTTAGTAATAATCCAGTTTGTCTAATCATATTTGATGAATAATGACTTTTCAAACATTCATTTTGACTTTGTAAATTTTTTTTAATGAACTATGCATTTTAATGAAAAAGTCATGTTAAATATCATCTTTAATATATAGATGTGAAAAATGTGATTTGCAAACACAACATGCACGTTAATATTTGCTAGTTTCAGAAAAAACACTTTCCCAAGCTTCAAACGCTGTGAAACTGCCTGAATAAGCGTTTTCAGCGGCTAAAGAGCACAACTCTTTTAGGACACACGTATATGGTTATTAATCCATTTTGTTGAATGATATTTGATTTTTAATGACTATTCAAATATAAATTTAAGTACTTTTAACATTTTTTATGTTTTATTAATAAACTATGTATTTTAATTAAAAAGTCATGTTAAATATCATCTTTAATAAATAGATGTGAAAAATGTGATTTGCAAACACATTATGCTTGTAAATATTCTTTTTTGTCAGAAAAACCACCTTCTCATGCACCAATCGCTTTCAAACTGCCTGAATAGCGTTTTCAGCGCTTAAAAAAAACAACTCTGTTTGGACACACGTCTTAAGGAATAATCAAGTTTGTCTAATCATATTTGAAGAATAATGACTTTTCAAACATTCATTTTTGACTTTTTAAATTTTTTTTAATGAACTATGCATTTTAATGAAAAAGTCATGTTAAATATCATCTTTAATATATAGATGTGAAAAATGTGCTTTGCTAACCCATTATGCTTGTAAATATTCTTGTTTGTCAAAAAAACCACTTTCCCAAGCTCCTATCGCTGTGAAACTGCCTAAATAGCGTTTTCAGCGCCTAAAGAGCACAACTCTGTTAGGACACACGTCTATTGTATTAATCCATTTTGTCTAATCATATTTGATGAATAATGACTTTTCAAGCATTAATTTATGTAGTTTTAACATTTTTTTGTTTATTTAAAAACTATGCATTTTAATGAAAGGGTCATGTTAAATATCATCTTTAATATATAGATGTGAAAAAATGTGCTTTGCAAACACAACATGCACGTTAATATTTGCTTGTTTCAGAAAAATGAATTTCCCAAGCTCCTATCGCTGTGAAACTGCCTGAATAGCGTTTTCAGCGCCTAAAGAGCACAACTCTGTTAGGACACACGTCTTTAGTATTAATCCATTTTGTCTAATCATATTTGATGAATAATGACTTTTCAAGCATTAATTTATGTAGTTTTAACATTTTTTTGTTTTATTTAAAAACTATGCATTTTAATGAAAGGGTCATGTTAAATATCATCTTTAATATATAGATGTGAAAAATGTGATTTGCAAACACATTATGCTTGTAAATATTCTTGTTTGTCAGAAAAACCACCTTCCCATGCACCAATCGCTTTCAAACTGCCTGAATAGCGTTTTCAGAGCTAAAAAAAAACAACTCTGTTTGGACACACGTCTTAAGGAATAATCAAGTTTGTCTAATCATATTTGAAG